>NC_049990.1:11201382-11265263 GCF_000003815.2 Branchiostoma floridae | reverse complement strand
GTTATGATATGGTGTATGATTAAAATTGATTGCAAAAGTACAGAACAATGTTCATGAAAAGAAAAATATTCTTTCTTTTGATTTGTATGTTTTGTTGTGCCTGTCCCTGTAGCGGCTGGATAAGTGGTGGCTGCGTGTGTCGTGGCTGGAACTGCAGGTCATGATAAAACAGTGTCCGCCTTCGGTACGTAGGTTCTTCTTTATATTGAAGAAATCATTTCTGTACCTATTCAAACTAGAGGTATCAATATGTTACAAAAGTTTGTAACAGTATTATCATTATTTCAAAGATCCTAAACCCCTGGTTGTTTTTGTTTTAGGAGATGAACAGCTTACTGGATAAGATAGCCCACTGCACTATTGAAGTGTTCCAGCGCCAGACAACACAAGGGGACAAGGGAGAGACGAAGTAAGCTGGTCGGATTGTTACTATAGAAGTGATCTTTACCGCCATGAAATGGCGGGTCTGTGTATGTGTCTGTTTGCCTGTGTATGTGTGTGTGTCAGTCTGTGTTTGTGGATATCTGTGGTCAGCATAACAAGAACCTCTGGATTGATTGTCAACCTTCAAAACAACAAGCTAGCAAAAAAAAATATTGTTATAATTCAATTTGAAACCACCGTCCGTCGACTTCATATTCCTAAATACGTTTTTTGTACAAACAACAAAATATAGGTTACCCTTGGATAAAGGTGAACCAGCATTACTGATATGTCCTCTGGCCCATGAACTAAAAGTCTCTGCACTACAGCATACATGGTACATGTACATCAGCCCCCTCCCCCTTTATAATATCAGAAACTAATGTTTTATCAACCCACCTGTAGGGAGGACGTGGAGTGGCACAACAGCTGGCTGGTGGCCCCCCTGATCTCCAAGATGCCCAGCTCGGTGCAGGGGCGGGTGCTGCGCGCAGCTGGCCAGGTGCTGGAGAGCGGAAACAGCTGCTTTGCAAGGTCCAAGGCTGACAGGGAGCGGCAAGCCCAGAAAACGTGTGTAACTATCTGATATGTGTTTTTAGAGTCTCGGAAATGTACAAGTTAAGATATCTAGGTTCAAAAGTTTTAGGAACATGGATGAATATCTATATTAACTAATATGCATATTTATGAAAGCAAAGATGTTGTCAGCAAGTTATTAGTGATTTATGACAATGGTGTGCAAGGAAAACATTAATGAACAGCAGTTATTTCTTCCATCCATATTACTTTGTCTGAAACAGCTTGCTGTCCATTCTGCAAACAGAGCTTACAGTCTACAGTTTACAGCAGCTGTGGTTGTGCTTTCTTTGCTGTCTGAGTAATCTGCTGGTCCATCTAATCTTTCTGCTGAACAGCACAGCATTGTGCTGTCCAGTTTACTATGTCACCTGATTGCTGTTCTATTTTCTGTAGGCTGTCCCTGTTGAACCAGCAGCCCTTCCTGTCCGTGGTGCTGACTTGTCTGAAAGGACAGGATGAACAGCGCGAGGGCCTGCTGTCCTCCCTACAGACACAGCTGACACAGCTGCTTCAGGCCAAAGAAAAAGATGTAAGTAATGTCAGGGCCATGATGCAAACAGACTTAGAGTTAGCATATACATTGTATATCAGTTTCAGTCAGATATAAGAAAGCATACTATGTAATTTTTAACCAATGTTTTAAAATTTCTTAAACTAAACTTTTTCATTGCTGTCTCAACAGGAACACTTCTTTGAGGATGTGAAGAATAAGAAGATGTTGGAGGAATCCTTACAGTTAAGATTAAGCCTGGTAAGTATTTTAAAATTTTGCTTTATATACTTACAACATCAGAAACAATAGGTGCCTTATGATACAAAGTCTCACAACTTTTACATGGATTGTTACAGGTGCTACATGTATTTGCAGAGCATTCTGTTCAAGTAATGGTCCACCTGGACTTTGATTAATATGGAATTTCTGTTATCTGTGTGTGTTTGTAGTTAGGTGGGATGTTTGACACAGTCCAGCGCAGCACCCAGCTGACAACAGACTGGGCCCTGTTACTGCTACAGCTCATCAGCTCTGGTACTGTGGACCCTCAAAACAACAGGTGAACTTCCATCAGTGATATCTAGCATTAATAACCAAACATTTGTCTATCAATTTTCAATGGCTAAGCCAGGTTTCTACATTTTTAGAACTTATACATACATGATAATTACAAAGGGAAAGTAAACTTAAAAATTCACATGTCTTCAGAAAAAAATCTACTTGTACCAAATCCTTAATGAGAATTGTTTTTCTTGTTTTGTTTTTTGCAGTGCCCTGTTTACCACAGTGCTGGACATGCTGTGTGTACTACTCAGTAGTACAATGGCATCTGAGTCAAAAGATAGTAGTCCTAGCTCTGGGGACGAGAGAAGAATATACATCAACCTCATCAAGAAACTCAAGGTACGTTATCAAGAGTTGAAGATGAGTTGGAAGACTTTCTGTATTGTTGTAAAGCAGAAAAAGGGAACGTCATGCTTGAAAAATGGCAAAAATCTTAACGTTCAGTTGGCAATGCATATTTGTCTAGAAGTACAGAACTGATGTTTTTTTGTTTGTTTGTTTTTCGTTACAGAAAGAACTTGGTGACAAACACTCCCCAGGGGTGGACAAAGTCAGGCAGCTTCTGCCACTGTCTAAACAGTTTACTGATGTCATCACCTGTGAACCAATGGGAAGCCTCATAGACACTAAGGGCAACAAGATCGCTGATTTTGACTCCATCGACAAGAAGCAGGTACTGTGTTACATCTTCAGGAGTTTTATATGTTACAGGGCTGTTTATTAGTTAGATGATAGGGAATATAGGAAAGTAGATATTTCCACCCGAGCCAAGTGATTCCTAGAAGGCTGTTTGACATTGGCTAACAAGCGACCAATCAGAATCGAGGTCTTGTATAAGGCTGTCCATCAATTGACTACTAACCAATCAGGAAGGGGAAGATAAATTGCCACTGTAACTGTAAGAGTTCTTAGGAGGCTGTTTACTGGCTATTGCTACTTTAGAGTTTCCTTTTTTTTCTTTTTAGTAATAATCAGGTCTTGATTCTGGGATGTTCATTAATTGGCTAATCTACCTCAGAATTTCCTTTTTATCTTGAAAGTAATATGCTGTGGCTTTATTCCATCCCAGGGTCTCCAAGTTGCCAGCAAACAGAAGGTATCAGGCTGGGATCTGTTGGAGGGACACAAGAACCCTGGCCCCCTGTCCTGGTCCTGGTTTGGTGCGGTCCGTATGGAGAGGAAACCCCTGCTGTATGAGGAGCAGCACCGGCTGCTGCTGCACCACACCCACACCAGGAAGAAACCCATGGAGTACTACCTGGAGCCGCCACCACTCCCCCCAGTGGAGGAGGAGGAAACTGCAGCTCCTGCTCAAGTAGGTTTGGTGTATTGTATTATCACAATAGTGATAAACAGTGTTGTAGCCAACCTGAAATTTTTTCCGTCCTCAGGATTTTGTATGGAAATGCTGCTGAAGGCAGGAGTCCGGTGTATGCTTCCCCAGGAAAATTTAGAAATATAGGACCTCTGAAATGCTATTTCCTTTATTTTTAGGGACAAATTTTCCTGGTAGACTCGGCTTGGTTCAATTCATATCTTTACATGCCAATTTTTGTCCTCATAGAGGACGGAATGGGCAAAATTTTTGTCTGTCTCCAGCAACAAAATTCCGTCAAAGGACATAAGGATGGACGCTGGCTTGAACCCTGGTGATGAAGCACTACCAAAATGATATCTATCTGATCTTTGAGACAAGTATTACTAACTTTATGGCAGAAAATGCAGTAGGCATTTTTGCAAGGATTTCTGCCATTGATATGATTTGTTAACCCTTGCAGGACCAAGGGAAGCAGACGCCAGACCCGATCAAGCAGCCCGAGCCCAAGCCTGCGCAGACGCCCAAGAAAACCAAAGCAGCGGCAGCCAGGAAACGCAGACAGTCTAAGGCTGTGAACCAATCCAACAGGGACCAGGTCTGTTCTCATACCTGCACTTATCACTGTAAACCCAGGGGGAAGGACAGGGGGTAATGTCATTATAGTTTATCTCCAAGTCACCATGTTACAGTCTAACCTGTACAAGTGGCCACCTCTAAGTAAAGACCATCTGGTCAATGTGACCACTTCTTGCTGGCCCTCTAGATATTTTTCCCATTGACACAAGCATCTAACACTTATAATATCTAGCTGTCCATTTTGACCACCTGTCCAAATAGACCAGGTACTGTGGGTCCTTTGAGTGGTCTTCTTGAGCAGTTTTCACTGCAGCTACTACATTATTAACCAATCCATGCTTCTCTAGCCTATTCTGATCATCATGGTACGTTGTGATATCATGATACCATTCTGCTTTACTACATTATTCTCTGTCTTAACATCATACTTACTACATACTTTTATTCCCCTTGAACTTTGCTGCAGTCTTGTAGGATTTCTCGCCTCTCCCAGGCAAGTATAAATAGTTAAAACGTGCTTCATAATGATATTCGGTGAAACAGAACTTCATCTAGAAGTGAATATTATGAAAATGATTGTTATTGTAAGAAAAATCTTTAATGTGATGCCTCTTTTTTCCACCCCACAGAGCCATACAAGCACTTTAATGAACCAGATCCCACCTTATGGAGAACAACAGCACATGATGCAGCCAAACTACTATCTCCAACCCAACCCTCATCCTTCGTATGGTTACCAACAGCCCCTACCACCAGGTACATTTGTCTTCTTCATACTGTATTAAGCAAAATAATCATCCAGAATGAAAAAGGTCTTTTGTGGCCTATTTGTTTTACAGCATCTTCTTCCATGAAGGTTATTCTCCAGCCTGAATCTCTTTTTTTAATCTTCCAGGTGGTCCGAGGATGGAGCAAAGGCCCATGGGAATGATCAACCCGAAGGCAGCGTTGAGTTCCATGTTGCGGGCTCGACAACCCGGGAACCACCCGGTGAACAACCAGCAGTTACAGCTGCAACGGTATGGAGATATAGAACCAGACAAGTTCAGTACGATTCCGTTACAACTTGTAGGCACAATACAGTACAGCACATATGCAACTGAATTGTGTTGATCTTTACAAGGCTTTACTATAGCTGACACTCACACACTCACTCAGTTTATGGTCTGTAATTTGCTGTCACATGAGGGTCAGGCGTGCTTGTACATAGATTCAGAAACGTGATGGCAGCCTATGTCAATATTCTAACATCAAGAAGTATAGCTGCAAATACGTGCAGATAGAAATAGAAATAAGATACACCTGTCCCTGGGACCCACCCAGACGTTCTAGACAGGAGCTGTTCTTGGTGCTGAATGGTATTCACAGAAAATCTACTCTATATTTTGTTAGATTGGCCCACTTCTTCAAATTTTTAACACTTTTATGTAGTAAAATGAATACAAGGTACACAGAATGCACTTTGTGCAGACAAAGGTATGCCAAAATAGTAACCCTGTATTTCATAACTTTACGAAATATTGGCTAATTTTGGTATTCATAGTCGTGTATGAATCAAAATGCAATTTCATGAAATATTGGCTATACGGCCGTGCTCAGCTATAATGTTGGTGTTCTGAATTATGTATGTATCAGAATGTCTTACTCACTGTCTGCTTGTTTGTTTATTGCTTTATGGATGACTCGTCCCCACAGGTGGCGTAACCAGCACCTGCGTCAGCGTCTGCAGGCACCTGCTCAGCAGAACCTGCCGCCAGGTGCCCAGACAGCTGCCTCGCAGCCGCCATGTACTCCCCGTACAACAAGCAGCCGTCCCTCCACCACCTGCCACAGCCGCAGGTACACTCACAGTCACAACAGTCACAAAGAAAATCGGTTTGTTTGTTTATTTGTTTGTTTTCTTGGTTTATTTGAGTTTGTTTGCTTTAATTTGTACCATAGTTTCTGTGTCAGGTTTCCTTGTTGGTGACACAAGAATCAAATTTAGATTTTAACAAGCAAAATGTTTTCTTTATGACATTAAAAAAATGACTCAAGATGAGACAAAGGTTCTCCATAAAACTCTTTGGAACTCTATATTGTTGATGATAGTATTGTTTACTGCATCATTTGCCTTTAAACTATGAATAAGGGAACACTAATGAGGCGACTTAGCTCTATTTGTATATATTTTTTTATTTCACTTTGTGTTTTATTTCCAGATTTCACTTGTGTTGTTTTATTTGCATGGTTTTAAGTAAGCGTAGTCACAATTTTGATGAAGAACATTTGCCTACTGGGATTTTTCAATGTTTTCAATGTGGAACAGCTTAGAATTCTAAGTTTATCAAAGTATTTCATCTTCATGGTGCTATTTTCATGTGTGTCATGTTTGGTTTGGTGTGGTTTGGTTTGGTTATACAGATCTCCATTAGTGACTGATATGTCACTATTCTTCCTGGAGTCCGGGTGATTTGTAGAGAATCACCAATTCTAGACGGAAGGATTTTGCACCATCGCACACTGCACTATCGCACGTGTGGGGTTTCTTTAACATGCCTGGGGTATGGCTCTCCCCAGACACTGGACCTCCATTTTACGTCCTATCCGAGGGACGACCCTAACTTGTATTCTTGTATAGTCTATGTTAGAAAGAATCACAGGATAAAAAGCTGCTAATCTGACTATCAAACTTAACTCCAACTCTCCCCACCCCTGTGGTATAGCAGGCTTACACCGGGTACAGCACCCAGCACCAGCAGATGTCCCAGGGGGTGATGCCGGCCCCCCACCCGGAGCCGGCAGGAACCAGCATGATCTCCCCACCCTACAGCTCCAGCTACAGCACCAGCCAGTCTGCAGGCATGATGGGGAACATGCCTGTCTCCCAGCAGAACCAGTACATGGCACAGGGGACTGGTCCCTCCATGACTCAACCCACACACCAGGCCATGAGCATGGGGCAGCCGGGAAGGTTAGTGGTGCTTTCTTTGGTTCTAGGGAAAAATAAGGAAAAAAGGTTTTTACTCTGCTTTATCTTCTTGTACTACTTGCATTGCCAATCAAAAATCTCTCAAATTATATCATGCTAAATTCATTTTAACTTAAGGTCAAATTAATGATGGTAATACTTAAGAATGAGAAGCTTCTGAATTGTATCCTTTGGATTTTTTTCATTGCTTGCTCAACATTAAGACACTTCATGGATTGCAAGGAAGAAAATAGAAAAGTATCTAGCTGAAACCTCGATGATGATCAATGTTGGGGACATGAACTGCTTTGAAAAATAGCATGATTTTCTTTTGTGAAAAATATATTATGCATACAGAAAAAGATGGAGAGTTGGAGAAAGAATGAAAAGATGGAGAGAGAAATCAAATGTTGGCTCTCTATTTATCTGGAATGTTTTTTTTTTCCAATGGCCATATATCAAAGGTGCTGTTTTGTCAAAGATAAACAACCTTTCTCTTATACATGTTTGTGTACAGGAATACGATGGGTGGTGGAGCTCCTATGATGTCTACAGACCCCATGCAACAGGCAAACCTATACCCAGCACAGCAGCAACAGCAGCAAGTACAGCAGCAGGCACAGCAACAGGCACAGCAGCAGGCGCAACAGCAGGCACGGCAGAGACAGCTGCAGCAGCAGCTGCAACAGGCACAGCAGCAGCAGCAACAGCAGATGCAGCAGAGTCTGATGCAGCAGAGCGTCATGGGAGTGCAGAGGACAGCACAGCAGCAACAGACAGCTGCTCTGGTACAGCACCTCCAGAGACAGCTGTCTGGGAATCAGACAGCACCTGTACCGCCACCACCACCACAGCAACCTGCCAGACAGCACCAACAATTCCCTTCTCAAGGACACCAGTATTAGACATTTCATTGACGGGTACAGCACACTTTAAGGAGAAACAGCTGCACTGGTACAGCACACAACACAGCTGACCTAAGCATGGTGCTTGTATTTAGAAGCACAAGGGAGCTGATACTGCATGCAATAGTCTAACAAGAACATGTACTGTGTAACACACAATATAGCCAACAACTTTACACAATCTGTATCTCTATGAGAACTATGTCTTACCCTGTCTGAGGGACCAAAGTGAATGTTGTGAGTGAAGGTGACAAAGTTTACAAAGACTAAGAACATTCGGCACTAAAACTATATTGCACTGTTGTGGATCTAGTGCTTCACTGATAAGCATTAACACTTGGAACAGGGAGAAGCTTGAACTAATTTTTGGTTTCAACATGTATTCTTGGTAGATTTGTGTTGTATTTTCTTGTGCCATATCTTTGTTCTTTGAAGTTGTAGTAAAGACTGTCACTTTGGGCCAGACAACTAAAAGAATATTTTCAGGCATTCATACACTGCTGAATATATTGTCTCTATCACTTCTATTGCTTGGCCCAGTTTTGTAAAGCATTATAACATCAGCTAACTTTTTGTGAACAGTTGCAATGAAAAATTGGTGGAAGTGTTAGTTTAGCAGTGGGCCCAAAGGTTCTTAATGAAATGAAACATTGTTAAGATAAAGGTCAGAACTTGACACTGCCAGTCGTTAGAGGAATAAGCTGCAAATAATTTGTTATAATACTGGATCATGGAAGGTACTACAAGGTCTACATCTTGATTGAGGTTTCCTGTGTAATTTTCCGTATTGATACACAATCCTAAATGTTGCACAATTCAGCCAGTTATTGTTGGCAAGACTTGCTAGGAGTATACTACTATCGGTTCAGGACAAATGTGTACTGACCTACTAAAAATGCAGAAGAATTTTGATTTAATCGCTATTATGTAACAAATCTCGTAATTGATATGCTTTATACACAGCATGTACCTTGCGTAGCATGCACTTTCCCCAATGACAGACATGTATTATGTCCACCACTGTGTTTGTATTATGCACATTTTAAAAAGTGATGTAACTTATGTTGTACATATATCTATTACAGTACCAAACTCCTGTATATAGAAGTTATAGAGATGTCTGGCTTATGTATGGCAGAATAAAGCATTCCTGTCCAAATGATGTTTGATGAATTTTCTTTGATCAACCTATGTTTATGACATGGTTGATTCTATTAATTAGAATTTAGAGGCACAATCTGGAACATAAATGTAGATGTGAATGTGTCATTTAATATACTTATCAGTAGATAAAACACTGATACAAGACAGTTTCTTCTCCACACCTTCATTAGTTCAAACATCGAGTGATATGAAGACTGAAGTTGGTGGATCAAAAGCGACTTCTAGCAGTTCATTGAAGTTCTGCAGCACTTGCGCTGCAGTGATATGTTCGGCCTCTATGTGGCACTTTTGATCCACGACAATGTTCATATGATCTGCTGTGCGTGTTTCAGTACAATTGATAATAATGAAATTGGCAGGAATAGAACATCAGGAATCCAAAGTTTCTGTGTTATAAGTCAGTGTGGCCTAACTTGTAAATCCAACATTTTCTCCCGTGGTGGTTTACATTATGTATAGTAATGCAATTCTAAAAACGTTTATAGATATCAACAAGTACATGTTCTTGAACTAAATATTACATGTATTTAGAAAACAATAAGCACACACAGATGACTTGTAGACTTTGTTTTATTCAACCCACTTTAATTTACAAGGAACCAAGTCTTGTACTATCAAGACATATAGATATCCTGACTAGTAAAAGACAATGTTGTACTAACTCCCTATTTAATAAATTCCAGTTATAATTTCCAATAGAATGCCTTGTCTCAAACTGGCACAATCATAATTGGGCCAGTTAATGTCTACTGTGGAACTTAAATTTACCTTTCCATCTATATTGATATTCAGAAAATATAAGAGTGAAATCTGTGGTTTATGTAAGAAAAATTGTCCGCTTCCCACCCCTGAAACATGGTTTCTTCATACATTCAGCTGAGTATTACGAACATAACAAGATGATATATCTATTGTTACAAATAGGCCATGTTTGGGCCACAACATGTCATGCCCCCTTGAGGAACACATGGGTACTGCAGTGATGACAACACAGTATAAACTTGTTGTGAGCCGATAAATGGCGGCAGTATTTTATGTAGTAGCTCAGTCCTCGGTGTACTGGAAGGGCTCGGGGGGTGGTGGCTCTGGTTCCTCGTCTTCAGCCTTTGGTCCACCAGCTGGAAAATCGAGAACCAAAACCAGATTAGAACATCCAACACACATTCTTTCAAATCTCAATACCGAGACACGGCCAACAGAAGAATCATACACACAGCATCTACTTCTAGCTCTACATGAACATAGCTTGATGGTAATATGATCCTTCATGTTTGTAATAGACCCATCCTGGCTGTCCATTACAGTTCAGCCAATGAGAATGGCAAGTAGCTGTTTGACCAATGAGAGAGTGGCTACATGGCTTTAAATATTTGCATTTCTGGGTTTTGACAGAGGTGGGCAAGGCAATGGAATTGGTCTATCACACAATTTTCAGAATACTCTGCTCACTCAAATTCTATGAGCTTTAGTTTCAGAGATATTAATGTAGCAGAGACATAGTATAAACCAAACTTCTTCCGTGTTTTGTCTCCATATTAAACTATCAATCAACAGTTGAATGAATAAATCTATACTACAAGGAGCTTGAAATATCCACGTACTTGGCAGTGTCTCTACAATCTCCTCAGGTTCCCCCTTAGTCTGGTCCTTACACAGAATGATCCCACCGGTGGTGACAGGCTTCAGGGGATGGTACCTCCCTGACATGCAGGATAGGACCTTCAACTGTAGATGGGAAAGAAAAAAACATTTCACTTCATAATAAATACATGAAACACGAAGTTTTTTACATTTGGTAAGGTAAGTACATTGCATTCTTATCATGGATGAGAAAAGTTCTTACTCATGGCCAAAAACACATGCAAGAATGAAAGGTTAAAACAAGTAAAGATTAGTTAACAAGATTGGTGTCTGTCACAGTGTACCCCTTTACATCACACCTAAATCTTATACATTCTCCTAGGGATATGAGTGATCGTTGGTTTTGTTTAAATTACAACCAGGGTATTCTACAACTGGTGACATGATCAGCATATTAGATTAGTAGTTCATATGCATATTAGCAGATCAAATTACAAATTCATACGTAAATCAATATTTCGTCTTCCCTGCATTCTGCCTGCCAATGTGTCACCGAAATTTCATCATGATAGCTTTTATTGTATGCATGTAATTTTCCGTATTTTGCGACTCCATCTTGAATTAGTACAGACCTGTGCAGGCAAGGCTCTTGCAGGGTTTTGCAGTACACTGTGGTTGGCCTCCTCCTTAGGTTCTTTGCTATCCTTGCTGTCCTTGCTGTCCTTACTATCCTTGCTGTCCTTACTGTCTTTTTCTGTTTCCTCTTTAGTCTTCTCGTCTTTTGTTGTCTCTTCTTTTGTTTTCTCCTCCTTAGTTTTCTCCTCCTTACCCTTCTCGGAGTCTTCATCCTTCTTCTCTACCTCATCCTGAGAAGAACAAGAGTAGTGATTAAAAAACAGCTATGGCGACGGTGAGTGATCAAACAACAAAACATGATGTTCTGTTGGTGGCTTAAAAAAAAATTCCTACAAACTTAACCTTTTCTACACAAATTGATATAGCAGCACAAATTTCAGAGATTTTTTTGATACCATGAAATTCTTTTTGCTGTTTGTTGCTTCCTTAAAAAAAAAAGAAAGAAATGACAAGCATCTCTAGATGATATTTCTCAATCAACAGTGAGGAGAATATAGTTCCAATCAGTGGTAGCACAATGTGTATCAGAACATTTTCTCACCACTTCCATCTTCTCATCGTCCTTGTCTCCCTTCTTGCTCTTACTGCGAGCCTTGGCCTTGGCAGTGATTGACAGAACTGCAGTCGACACTTTCTCTTTTTCCTTCTCCTTCGGTGGCTCCAGTAAAGGTGGGTATGCAAACATGGAGGATTTTGCACTGGACTTAAACTCCACCTTCGGCATCTAAAAAAGTAGTAGAGGATGTGCATTTAGAACAAATCTTTAAGGGGTGGCCTGACAAACATAGAGATCTAGCAATCATTGTCTTTTACAGGACAACAGGATATTTAACAACTGTACAGTGGAAAATGTGCTGATCATTGAGAAAAATAGCTTCAAATGGACTTTCAATCCACTTTTGGCATCTGAAGAAACTTTTTAAGAGGAGGCACAACAAACTTTGAGATCTAACAATCATGAAAATCTACAAGATGATGTGACATTTTACAATTATGTCAAGGAAAATTTTTATCAGATTCTTTCTATTTTTATGCATTTCTGGGCAATATTCATTCATCAAATACACAGAAGACTTATCTCACCTGTAGTTCTGCATTGAGTGCGATCATGGCTGTCGGAGTGAAGGCCAGAGACAGGAAGTGGGAGAGCGGGTACCAGAACCAGAACTGTGTGAACACCAACATCCCCACTACTGACTCCATGTGTGTGTGGCCGTTACGGGTTTGCAGACTGATGGTCACATTACGGCCACCTAAAATAAACATCAAAATCATTATCATCAGGCAAGATGTGTGTAATTTTGCCTTATTGGTGGTCAGTTTAAGTTTGGTAAGAGAAAAAATATTCAGTCTATGGCTGAATTCTTGGAGGGAAATTCTATTTTCCTATCTTTACAATTTTCTTGAAATAAAACTGTCTGAATGAGGTACATGTGCATCAATGAAGATTAGACTTCCAGGTAATAAGATATGCCAAAAAAGCAGTTACTCAAGTAACTGGATATGATTTTGGAACGGCCAGACGTTTCAAACATCCGTTGTTTTTTGTCACTGAATGTCAGTGACACTGTCTGAATGAGGACATAGAATTAACATATATGGAATAATTGATCTTTCTGTGTTATGCAGCATATACAAGGAGTAAAATCTATTTGCTTGCATCTTACAGAATTGAGGTTTCACAAAAATGAAAATCCCACTATCAAAAACAACAGGTAAATCTGAAAATTCTGCACTATTGACAAGGTTCTGCTGAGTGGTTCTGTACCTGCATCGATGATGCCCTGAGCCAGGATGGCCCCAAACTTGGCAATGACATCATCATGCTTGTCGTTGATGACCTTTGTGTACAGCTCTCGGAATGTCTTCACCTGGGCAGAGAAAAATCAATAACAATTCAGCAACACAAACAAGAATACACAAACCAAATGCTCCTAGAATCAATAAAATTTCCTAAAATGTGGACTACATGACTAATTAAATCTTTTTCAAACTATAATGACTTTTCTCCCAAGTAAGGTTTCTTTTTACCATTCCTCCCAACAATGGTAGAACACTATGCAGTGAACTTGGCTAACATGACATCTTTACTCACTAATAGTAGGACAATATCAATACACAGAAGTAAGCACATCATGCACAGCTGACCTTCGGACACATGGCCTCTGTCTGCTGTACCAGGATGAGTGCAGACGCGATCATGGCGCCCTGACGGACGTAGTTCACCGGATCGTTGGTCATGGGTTCAATCAGCGCTACAGCTTCCTGTTAGTGGGACATGGAAAAAATGTTCCAACTTCTGAATCAACAACCACAAAGCCATTGTGTCACTAATGATTTCATTGCAGTACAATCTACAGAAGGCATTCAACCTTATTCCAGCTACAGAACATACAAATTACAATGCAGATGCTGAATTCAAATACGCTGTGTTCAAAATCATTTTAGCAAACTATACAAACTTGGACTGAGTAGTACGTAAAAAAAAGTTTTCCTTCCTTCTATTCTTTTATTTGATAATAGCCTCCCGCTAGTTGGGTAAACTGAAAGCAAACATGTTACAGTCTATAACATTGAACTTGGGACTTTGCTGGATATTGACAGATTCTCTCACCTTGTTTCCTGTCCCAGCACATGCGACTCCCAGTGCCATGGCGGCACCGTAGCGCACGTGTGGGTTGTAGCTCTCCGACAGTAGTGATACCACACTAGGACACTGCTCGGGGGTCCTGTCATAACAACAAAGGGGAAAATGTGAAGAAAACTATACAAACACAAAAATAAGTTTTTTAGCTCTACACAAATAAATGTCACTTTAAATGACTAATAAATTCTAAGTATATATTACATAGAAAATAGGACACAGTTCAGGGGTCCAACAAAGGGGAAAATGTGAGGAAAATACAGAAATAGAAAAATTAGATTTCAAGCTCTGCAAAAATGAAACTTTGAAAAGATTATGGAATTCTAAGTATGCCACATAGATGTATAAGTGCATACCTGAACAAGATGAATCCGATGGCCTCCACAGCTGCACGGCGTACGTCGTCGTTAACATCACTGACGGCCACGTGCAGGAGTTTCCTTATGGCCTGGTTACTGCCGCTGCCACAGTACGCCATGGCAATGGTGTACATGCCCGATCTGCGCAGGATGGGGTCCTGAGAAGTGAAAGGTGGGCCGTATTATTTTCACCATCATCAGTACACTGTACAATCATACTACACACTAAAATTAAACTTTTGTTAAAAACAGCAGTGTTTGTAACCTAATAGACCAATCTCACAGTGCTGCCATGTCCTTCTGAATTCAGTAATGCAGTCACACACTTGTTGGTCGACAGTTGCTACAGGTATTATTACTTGAGCTGCTAACTGTGATGGACATTTAAGATTGGCCCTACAGTTTGACCCTACCACCTTGGCTTCTGTAGTTAAATTCTTTTTCTCTTTCCGAAGTGAGTGCAAAGGTCTAAGCCAAAGATGCTAACAGTATAGTACTATATGTCTCAGCTCTGCTTGTTAGCTATTTTCAAAACACTGTCGTGGGACAACAACATCTAAAGAAATTTTGTACTTTAATTCCAAGTTACAGGATGCAATGGAGGGTAGTGTACCTTGTCTCTAGACAGACTCTCGATGAGCGTATCCGCCTCCTCCAGCCGGCCGTACATGCAGAGAGCGATCCCGATGGCGAGTCCACGCAGGATCTTCTCGTGCTGGGTTTCCTGTGCGTACGCCACCATGTCTTCTATGGCCTGGGCAGACTTGGTACCCACCATGACCAACCCCATAGCAATACCTGCTGCTTCGCCTAAACATCATCAAACAAAACACAATGTTGACTCAATGTAAGAAAAGGTTAAGGCAAAGGTGGTCCCTTAGTCTTTTTGAGACTGTAGGGGCAGTGGGTTGTTATCCACGGTGTCTAGAGCACGGTATAGGGAGGCAGAGCCCAACCCTCTCCTTCCAATGTCTTTTCTGTTATCTCCACAACCGAAGTAAGGTACCTATTTACACCAATGTGTTACAAATGTGTCTTTTGCTAGAATGCAACATTTAGCCATGAATGCCAGGAATCAAGCCTGTGATTTCTTGATTTCTGCTAGCATAACCACACAGCATTTCACAGCACACAGTTTTGTCTTCAAAGTTGATGGTCTATCTATATGTCATATTTTGCTGACAAAGTTTAGAAAGAAAAGAACACATTTACCTGTGACAGCATCATCTTGGTACAGGTTGAATTTCAACTGTTCATACACATCTGAAACAAGGCAAAACAACATGTTTCAGCATAGCAATGCCAACATGTCAAATATTGATTATCAACAGCATGATTCACATCATCTTACGACATTGATAGAAACATGGATATTCTCACCTTGCCTGGCTGTTCCCATGGCTGCAAGTCCAAGGCCAAGGCCAGCTCCATGTCGAACCATCTGTAAACAAAAAGTACACTTAAATGCTTGAAGACTGGGATAGATGTGATGCACTAATAAAAACAAGATGAAAATGTTGAAAAGTAAAAAAAAAGTGTTGTATCAGCTTCAACTGACATTTACAAATGCAGATGAATACATGTACCAGTAGAGACTTAGCATTGAAAGTCAACCAGATAAAAAGATGTACAGTACCTCTGTTGTAGCTTCTTTAACCTGGTTCAGGAGATAGTCAATCATGGTACCACCGTGGTTGGCATGGATCAAACCTACAGGAACAGATAGGTGGTTCTCTTATAACCTCTCATAATTAAATACGATGAATGAACAAGACTGCAACAATACACTCATAACATGCCAAATCCAGATTCAATCATCAAAATGGTGATGCCCATCCAATCAAACACTACTCCCTTGGCTTGGGAAACAAAATGGCCGTGCCCATGGATAGGAGTGAAACCAATACAGGTTTAATTGAGTGAATGAGTGAACCTTACCTAGAGCATACAGCCCCCCTCCCTCAGAGTAGGCACTGCCAGGACCCGTGTCCTTAGGCAGGTATGTAGACATCAGGTGTAACGCTTCCTTCTCATGGCCCTGAACAACACAGAAAACAACTTGGAAAAAGTTTCCTTAAAGTTTAAAAACACCAAGATAATTTTCACAATGATCAAATCTACATTGTCCAAGTTTTGATTCAGTAATGGGAAGGTTATTGTTACTTAAATTATAAGTACATGTTAGTAATTGCACTACTGTAGTCCAGATTATGTATATTGCAGGTGAACTACAGGCATGTTACAAGTACTTACCCTATGGATGACTCCCAGACTGGCAGTTGCTGTAAATCGGGCCCAGTTGGTAGCACGGGCAAGCCACTCTAGGTTGTCCCTGATCAGAAACAGACAAGACAAGTTTCAGATATCAGCACTTCAGAGACAAAATAATCCAGAGAAAAGTCTTGAACTACTTTTTCCAAAAACTTTATGTTTCCCAAGGGGAAAACATATTGTTTCTGCTGGTACGTATGGTAAATATGAACTATGAGCAATTACAGGTTTGTTGAAAGCAAATTACAGTAAGGGAAATACCCGGCATTTTCTTCAAAATGTTGTATTGCATTTTGTACACATTGCAAGCATTTACTTTTTGTAACCATAACTGATTTCTAATGGCAACTTTCATGCAACTTTTCTAAATTTTGTGACTTTTTCTTGAGGCATAAGTTGGGTAGATATCCTACCTGAGGAACTGGTCACTAGTTGTGCCACAGTACATGAAGGAGTTACAGATGACAGTCGCTGTGTGACACACCGAGTTTCTCACAGCATCCTGGGAAAACATTTCAAAGCGTTACATAAACTTTTCTTAACCTTGAAAACAAAATAAGCAAAACTACATTCATACACAAATATTTCACGTCATATCTGCATTAAAAAGCATTCCGATGGAAACCAGAATCTTTATGTTAATTGGAGATGATGATATAAACTCTTGGCAAAAGTGTTACCAAAAGTGAGTGAGTTACCAACATAACCAGATTGTGTTTACACAATCTCTCGCTAGCTACTTGGTGGCAACGTTAGAAGTGCGATTTTAGTCAGTCTACCAACATAACATTTTATGAACTCTACGACCCTTAACATTTTTTGAAGACTGAAAAACTGTTTTATCAGTTTCTTTTTGGCAACACCCCAGGAGCGATTCCCTCACCTTGGTGTTCTTGAGGATGAGCATGTCTGTGTGGTTGTTACGGATCAGGAACTGCAGGTGGATAGCGATGGACGTCTCTCCTCCCAGGATGCCTAGCAGCTTGGTCAACCGGTCCACATGCTTTTTCTCCTCTTCACTCTGCAGACAAATAATTGTCAATACAAATTAGCAACCAAAGAAACTAAAAAAACTCTGACCAATAATTCAAATTTTTTCTGTCAAAGTTCAACACCTTGACTAGCTTTTTCTGAACTTACCAAGTCTGAGTACTTAGTAGATGTGTCAGGAGGAGGTACACTAGCTGGTTTCTCCTGCTCTTCACTGGCTTGGCTCTCTGCATCCCTAAATAAAACAAAGTACACTCCCTTAGGACAATTCCATTCAATTTCATAGGGACAGTAAAGACAAGTTTTTTATTCCTCCCACTTATTTCCTTTAAAGTACCACTCTCAATCTTCAAGGGACTAGGTAGGTAGGTAGGTACCACCTACAAAAGAATTACATTGTTTTGTCAAGTTTCTTTGCTTCTAATTCATTGGAGGAACAAAATGCATTGATCTGTATATGAGTACTTATCCACACTGTTTGACATTTTCATCTGAATTGTGACCTTACTTGGATACAGGTGCAGCAGGTGCTGAGCCAGGTGGCTGTACGACCGCAGGTGCGTTGGGGAGCGGGATGGGGCTGACGGCACGCAGGGCATACATGACCCTGGACAGGTACTGCTGCGTGGCACTCTCATAAAGGTCAAACCCGATCTGGTACGCCATCAAGGTCTGGTCCTATAATGGAAAGAAGGTCACATTCATAAAAGTACTCCAAAGCAATAGTATATGTAATAATCATTATAGATGAGCTTTGGTGATGTTGAAATACAGCATTTAACAATCATTATACACATTCTGCTACTATATTTCATAAATGAAGTATTCCAAAGACAATGTGTAAAGACTTGTAAAAATCTAAGATGACGTACTTCTGTTCCTTTGATGAGTTTCTCCAGTATCTCAGCGACCGCGGAGGCATCATCCAAGAAAATCAGACACTGTGAACAAGAAAACAGCACATAAACAACACAGCAAGGATCTTGAAAAGTCATCTATTAAAACTTCAATTCCATCATCTTTCAAGAATTGCTCACACTCAATCTCTTTACGTTTTAAGGCTAAAAGAACAAACCTCCACAATTTGACCAAAACAAAGCGACCAAAAGAATATAAGGCATACCTGACAGACGTTGATGTAATCAGGTATATCCAGGTGCAAGTACAGCCTCACCAGCACCCGCAGCATCTGCAACACATATCATAGCTGTGTAACCACCTGCAAACCATGCTGAGCTACAAGCACACCTATCCAAGGGTTCTTTACATTTCTGTATTTATCAACTTTTAAACTTTTTTAAAGCACACTTCTTCAACTGTCAAATAACATTTTCTCATTAAAACTTCTGGCACTCTAGGGAACAGTATATACTTTCACTTTAGTACAATGTCAAAACAATTATCTACACTATGAAAAATCACACAAATACATTGTTGTAAAGATTACATGAGACTGCTTCTGAGAACCATAGAGAAAGCATGACAATCCCATAGCCTTACATACCTTGTTTCTGAACTGCCTATTTTGGATGAGTGACATACAGACTTTGGAGGCGTACAGGAGCATCCCTGCAACATCGTCCTGGAAAACATGACGGAAAAAACGCATGACACATTTCTTAAGTAGCGATAAACTTCATAAAGCCACTTAATTCTGGCAAGACAAAAAACAATAACTACATATTGAGAATTATACAGAAAGCAACAAAAGCACACAACTTGTTAAAGAAATTTACAGCTCTTCTACAATGCTGTTCCCATGATGGGCATAAAACATAATCTCCAAGCAGATCTTGCTGTGGCAAATGGGAAGGAGTTTAGCCGGCAGAGGAGTTATTGGCCACAGCGAAGATCTGCTGCAGAACGCACCGGTCAAAGGCAATTATCAGGCAATTAAACTGCGTTAGGAAGAAGGTGCGAATTGCCCCGGGCGTGCGGGGCCAGGGATCCCGTCACGGGTCGGCTGTAAGAGTTCATTGTGTTTTCTGTGACATCTGGGGATTTCTTTGCTTCTTTGGTGTCAATAACGCGTCAATAACTTACTACGTACTGGAGGAAAACAACAGCAAAACGCGTCAGCACGATGCGACAGGACGCAAGTGCAGTGGGGAGGGGGGCGCTGACGTCGATTTCCCCCAACGTTTCATGAAGCCACGGCGCCCGTTTGTTTGCCTGAGAATGCACCGGACGCCGTTAGAAATAATTCAAATCGGCTTTGCTGAAAATGCATGTGCTGATTATGTGGATACCTTTCCAAAATTTCAAGTTCTGTCTACGTTTTTACACGCCGATGTCTGTCCGTCAAATGTGACGAGCGTGGGTCTTTGAACCGAATCCAAGCGTATATGATCGGTAAAGATTTGAAGTTGCAGACATGAAAAAATGATACAGGAAGTGTTTAGCGCAGCTTTTATTGCAAAATATATACAAGTAACAACTAGATAATAACTTGTTATTTGTGTACAACTGATAATTTCATATGTCGATACGTTGCCTTGGTGCGCTGTGATGCAGTCTGCTCCAGCGGTTTCGGGGGGAAGCCCCCGCTGTGAACTGGCGCGGCTCGCCGCGTTTGTCCCAGATACTGGCTCGGAAGGGTTGTAAAACGATAATCCCGGCCAAATTTAGCCAATTTGCACGTTGGAGGTAAGTGGATACTAGGAGGAGCAGAAACACGTTTCTGAAAAGATCGCTCCTCCCGCTGCCTTTGACCGGTGCGTTCTGCAGCAGATCTTCGCTGTGGCCAATAACTCCTCTGCCGGCTAAACTCCTTCCCATTTGCCACAGCAAGATCTGCTTGGAGATTACATAAAACATTGTTACACATCACTTAAACATTAATGACATTGACAAATGTTATTGCTATAGTATCACCTTCTATGTAATAAGGTGGAATAAAGTATTTGCTTACTATGTGTGCTATACTTCAAAATTTATAGTCAGTTGACAGACTTACTGATTTCATGATGGCTTCCTCAAACACATCAATTCTCCTGGTCTCCAAGGCAATGCCAACAGCCTGAGGGTAGGGAAATATACATCGTCAAACACAAATAAAGAAAAAACATAAGGTAGTGGTTCTGCACACTCCTTCTGTTTTGTCAGCACTCAATGGGGCATATGCCTATTCTTATAGATAGATATGGTTGGGTTGTATGAGAAAGGTTTTCAAACATATGGGACCTCTAACAGAGAAATGTTACATTATACTGTGGTAGGGTGTGACAAAAGTAACATAGTGTGTTTGTCTTTTGAGATCATTCCCTGGTATATTCAGTGAAACTAACAGTGAACACAGTGAAGATGATCTCCAAGATGATCTATTGGTGGCAATGCATTATACAAAGTATAACAGACCTGTTTGAAGTTTCCATTCTCCAGACAGCTCCTGATCTTCCTGTTGACCACATCCTCCAGACGAGAGTCCAGCTTCACATCCTGTTTCTCTCCTGCCTCTGCCTGCGCGATGCACAGCTTTGTGTAGTGGTCAATACACTTGGCTGGGGTCAAAACACATTACATGTTACTTCACAAAGGAAGTTTCTACAAGAAAAACTCTAAATTGGCAAACTGCAATTCTTGATTTGTTAATTGTAAATCATTTCTAGTAACTTCAGAGGTCACTATTTAACCACTATAATTTCATGATCGCAGATATTCAATCACTCTGAACCCAGCTAGAAAAAATGTTCTCACGGCTAAAATTAAATGCCATAAAGCAACTCCTTTTCCCCCCATTTTTTCGCTAAAATTAACAACCACAATATTAAATGGATTTACAGTATAGAATCTATGCAAATTCATTCATTTTTGCAGCTTGAATTTTTCGCAGGCAGGGGAAAGTTTATTACCTTCTTGTTTTAATTTTTCAATTACAATGAATAATTGTGATACTGTTTCATACAAAACTTGCAGTGTGATGATTATGCCATTTGAGGTCACTGGAAAAATAAAACCATTGCAAACATTTTGAGATCTACAGTTTATTGGGTGGTACACAAATACATGTACATATATGACCACTGTACTTACATATTGTAGTTTCTACATATTCTGTTGGGCTGTTCACGTCAAACAGATTCCCGGCTCCGAGTGCATAAGTCAAGGAAATCTCGTAGGCTCCCAAGTGATAGTACACCTGAAACAGACAATAAAAATATCTTGTTGAAAAGTTTGAAATTAACAATGAACATTATCACTTTTGCCATGTGAACAATGCATACAAGTTCTTTTTTTTGCAGTTAAAATTCCTTTTTCTGACTTCAGTAAATTTAACTTACCTTTGAAGTGACCAGTGCCGACAGTTCTCGATGAGGAAAAGTTTCATCTTCATACAGCATTTCACTGGATGGATGACAAAAGAACAATATCAAAGTCACTGCACTAACAATACCACACTTGTTTCTTACCTTTGAAGACTACATTTCCAGCATATCATATTTGCAATAATTACATGTAGAAAATATCCTGTAAATGGTGAAATGTCTTGTCTTGTTATGTTTGCATTTTTCACAGTGAACTCTGCAACACAAACTTAAAACCATCTTGAACATTTCCCTTTCAAAGTAAAACTCTGCATGGCTGGGAAATTAAATTCTCTTATTTCTGGTGAAATACTTAGTACCAAATACAATTACTACTAGTGTATGTATAGAATATATTGCTATTAGCTTTAGACACTGTTATAAGTTCCATACTTACATTTTGTCTACAGCATCAGAGATTTCTGGCCAGAAGTCTCCCACTATAGAGTTCAGCTTGTTTAAAGCAAAACACTGGAGGAAAAAAACATGGATATTTGTTTTACATTTTCTTAGGACAGGCTTTTACGATAAATTTAAAATATTCTTTATAATTCAATCATAATATATTTAATATCAAGTTAGAATGGTTGTACTGAAGGAATCTTGTTTTATTCTAGACATTGTGATAATTTGTTAAAATTTCTATTGCTATATAATGAAATCAAGTAATTATCAACTAGGATATTTATCAAGAAATGTCCAGAGAATATCTTGTAGACGTACCTTCAGTTGTGGGTCCTTCTCATCTAACATAGCCAGAACACCGGCTGGAAAAGAAAGAATACACCATTTACATGTAGTTAAGTTAAACCCTTCCCGCGCCAAGGACGGAAGCCCATTTCTGGCACATAGGGCGGTGCCCATCTCTGTTTCGTTAGCCCTGGGCCACACACAACGCAATCACTACAGCAGGGGGCTAGTCCACTGGTAGTGGTGTGTTCAACTTCCATACTCTTTCCCGAATGCTGAGTGCTAAGCAGAGAAAGCAGCATGTACCATTTTTATAGTCTTTGGTATGACTCGGCCGGGATCGAACTCACGACCTTCCGAATGCAAGGCGAACACTCTACCCACTAGGCCATTGCACCGGTATTTACATGTACATGATTTATTAAAATTACAACGTTGTATCTCCTGGCCAAAACTGTCCTAAATTTATTTCGTACATCGTACATTACAATATACAAGGAGTGAAACAAATATTCAAACAGTGGTAACTCAATAAGCACATGTAAATGTTACAATGTAGGTCATAGAATCTTGAGAAACATTCCCTTTCTGCAGTTTTCTGAAAAAAATCGTGGCTTTCCTACAAGTTGCTATATGATACTTGATAGTATAGGGGCAAAAATGGGTGGCAAATGATGTCGACAAATCGATGTTTTCCCTTTCTGTATAGCCTACAAAATCTTAATGTTCAGTCTAAAATCCTAAAATGTATCTTTCTATTACAGTAAAGTGGACGTTCTACTTTTGAATTCACAAGTGTTTTGCAAAATTTTGAAACATCATGATACCCTGGGGTGGGAGGGGGGCAAGTGACTCAGCAGCTGAGCACACAACTCCGACGACTTTTAACAAAAATACGCTCCGTTTTCCCCTCAAAATGATCCTTCATATGCATGATTATACAGTTTCCTATAAACCTAAAACAGATATGCTTACCTGCGGATGTTAGATTCATGTTGAGACGTAGAAAGATCTCGGCCTTTGTGGATAAATTTTGTTCAGCGCGCACCACACACCGAACACGTCAGGGTTCTGTTTCCGGATTGTCATGGATTCATTTCCGGGTCATAGGATTCTTTCACAACGACAGCAGCGACCTCTACCCAGGCTTGCTTGTACTGCATTAACCGTTCCAACACCGATAGAAGTGGACAGGTATTGGTTTATAATATTGTCCAACAAATAACGTTAGATTGGAGATGGAAATGACGGAAAATACGCATTCCCTCTCGTCAAGGACGCTAATAGATCAAATCTAAAGATAATATTTGCTAGAGGATAACTATGATGTTGAAAATAAGACGACCAAACAAGTGACAAAATCTAACGTTTAGATATACATAGCTTTATTTCATCGTTGATCCGTTCAGACACACATACACTTAACACGCGTACGTGCAAACTGGCAAGATACTGATCAATGCATATGGACAGAACGCTGTGTCTCAATACACGGCAACATACAATATGGAATATATATGAAAACAAAATTCAAACCAGACCGTCAAATAGTATAACGTTAACGTTATTCCTTGGATACAATATTGATATTTTTCATGTCAAAATATAACTTAAATGCATATGTACAACCTGCAACAGTATGATTGTTTTAGTCAAAAGAAAAAAAACTAATGATGAACATAATATATAATACCACAAAACAAGTGACTACGTCTCTACATTGATTTATGTTATCATCAATTGTCTGGTTACGCTTAACATTTATGACAGGGCACTCAATAGAAACAAATGCAAGTCTCAATACCACCCCTCCCTAGAAATGCAAAATTCCACACACAATATATTCTAAAAAAAGCATTACATGGTATAACGTTACATCTTGGATTCTAACAACTTAAATGTATATGTAACGTTAGAACATTTTCGTTGGGATTTGACATATAGCATATCCGTATAAAATATTGATATCAAAATCCTTTCATACATGAGAGTAACAAAGTAAACACATAGAATTCCATTAGCGATCAAGTACACTACAAAACTATATTCTGCTGCAAGTTATTGTTATTAGTAGTATCGTAGGAAAAAAATAACTTTCTTTGTTATTAAGTTTCTGTAGCCCCCGCGGTGGCTCGAACCGAGCCTTTCAAAACTTGAATCATGATATGTAGGTGATTTTTTTAAATCTTAAATCATTTCGTATATGATTTCTCAGTTCATCTCAGACTTATTTCAGAAGAAACCCAGAGAAGGTGCAATATTTGTCGAGGTTATTAGAATAGATGTAATCATTCCTTCTCAGCACAACAGATACCGTGTCCCCGACTGAGAGTTGAAGAATAAGACTGTTACCAGACATGTCTGCACTGTAATGGGACTCATCATCCATTTTAAGATTATTTTCAAAAACAGCCGTTTGGATCGTGTTATTCAACACCAGATAAACTGCCATTTGGGGCACTTCGATAGCTTTGTACATGAAGTATGTGAACATGTAAGCGCCTGCTGTGTTGCATGTGAAAATCCCATCATCGGGGTTGTAGCTGTTTCCAATGTTGACATACACGTGGTCAAAGACTACCCTTGTATGACTGAAGACTGGTCCGAGAGGGATTGTTCTGGACGCAGAGAAGGCAACAGCCGGACCACCTGTTGCTGTTGTTGTTGTATCTGTGAAAATATGCAATAAAGCTAAAATGTCATAAAATTATGAATAGAATAAGTCACCAAGTATATCCGTGTTTTAAAGTGACTAGCATGCATTATTGCCTTTGAATACTGTTCTATTGTATAGCAATCATAATATGATTTATACAATGATCAATTAGCAAAGAATGTTTTGCACCAGATTCCAGAATTTCTCACCTGATTCCAGACGAGATAACCTGGTCTCGTACTGGCTGATGGTATCAGTCTGCTGTTCAACGAGGTTCTTCAGCTCGTGGACAATGCTCTTCAGTTCGTCGATGGTTTGATTTTGCTGTTCGATGGTCTGTTGCAGCTCTAGGCTCGTAGCACTCTATGTTAATTTGAAAGGTGCATAGTAATCATGAAAACGATAAATGCAAATTTCATTTGTTTTTCATTATCAGACCAAAATGTTGACCTTGGCCTTCACATTCTATACACATAACTCTAACTTCATTGCATCTAAGTTTAGATGACAAAAACTATAAATACATGTAGAATTCCTGCCGCGATTGCCTAGCTTGCATACGCCAATATCAGCAACCTTTTAACTTAGTTGACATTTCTAACTTGGTCCACAATTTCATGTCACCGTAATAATTAATATAAGAAATGATTAATTATTTTATGCGCAGAAGCAACCCATTTCATATTGTAGCTACTTTCCCCAACCGATCCGAACACCTGTAAATCGCAGCCCTTGAAAGTTACACAATGTAGGTTGTAAAGTTAAATGGTGGTGCCATATAACACACAATATTTGCATGCACACAGCTTTATGAGTGAGAACGCTTCGGACCTTGACATTACCTGTTCTCTCTGCAGTAACTCGATCTCCTGTATCTGCTTACGTGTTGACTCTGTGGCGTGCGTGACGTTGGCAAGCTCTCTCGCCATGTCCTCGTCACGCACGCTGCCCTCAGCCTGATCCTCTGCCAGTTTCGTCAGCTCGGTGCCTGTGTTGTTGACTTCCAAAGTCAGGCTGTGTACTTGTTCGGTCAGTTCTCCAAGACTTGTAGACATGTGTTTCGTACGTTGTTTTTCCAAGGTCCTGTCTCTCTCAATTTCCTAGAATTAGTAATTTGATAACGACCTTTTTTTATCAATAAAACTGTACCTGTCGTACTTACGACGAACATTCTTTCGGTAAAGTATTTGTATACATGTACACATATGTACAGAAAGAACTTCCTTGTCGCAACATGAATATGCATGAGTTATTCGAGTTTGTAAAAGTTTGAAGACAGCTGTTCCATACTTTGCTTTTCCAAGGCCCCGTTCATCTCAATTTCCTGGATTTAGCAATTTGATAAAGACATTTTCATAATCAAAACTGTACCTGTCGACTTTTGCATAGCGTTCTGTACACAATTATTGTATACACACACACACACATGTACGGAAAAATAATTCCTTGTCGAACCCATCTAATCATGAGTTGTTAAGGATGGGTCCGAAGTTCCAAACATTCTTTGAGAGAAAAGTCAACGATGAAGAGCTTTCTATTGTAACTAGCAGTTTTCGGCAGGTATTTGCTTGAAGTTTTCGATAATTGCGACCGATAGAAGCGCAGAGTTAGTGTATATATAATCTTTCTTACCTGCAACCTTGTTGAAATGTTTGCTGGCAGCAGGCAGACTCCGTCGCTGTTCTGTGCCGAAATCAAGAAGGAATATTCACAGAACCCCGTCTGTAGGTACCTCTGGTGGTACACAGGCCATGGATAATTAGGCAGAACGCTCTGGCCATGGCCTCCAATGGCCAAAAAAGCGCAGCTGTACAAGAGGACAAACAACATTTTAGTCAACTTGGCGTTTCAACTTGACTTCGGTGGTGTAGCTCGCCGAGTTGGAGGTCCTGCACAAAAAGAGGAAGAAATTCCCTTCGTCAAGTTTCTATACGTAGAAGTCATTTGAATGACAATAGTTGAGGCATCAGCTAACCACCTGTTCATGTGATATGGGTATATACATGTACAAAACATTGACCAGGATTAATTTTTGGCATCTTTCCAGTGGAAGGCTACGTCACCGGGTCTCGAGATCTCATGTTACTGGAAGTTACTGCTCATCAGTGGGGTGGCACTAATGACTTTAATAGTTTGGTGTTCTGAGTAACATGTTTGAGGAGAGTCTTCCATGCAACTGGGCGTTATCTAAAGTATAAGTGGCACTTATCGAGGTGTCCAACGTGTTCATGCTAAGTTTTTAGGGAAACGATGTGCGACGGTTTGATAATATACAATAGAAACAATTTATGACAATTCGTGATAATTTACGTTGTCTTTTTATTTTTAATCAGGGTGCAATATTGTAACGGTTACTATTGTTGTTCTTCACTGACTATGTGTGCAGAATGTAGATTACTGTCTGTTCAGATGTCTCAAAGATATTTACAGTCACTTTTTAAAAATTCAAAAGGTTTTTGATTACTCTGGAGCTATTTCGTTAACGTTAGTGTGTTTCCTTTTCAGCAACAGATTTGATTTTGCAATACTTCGCAATTGAAACGTTTTTACCTCCATGAAAATTGAGTATGTTCCTGGTGAGTCTTTGTGGCCAGTCTGAGTGTGTATATATAGGCTAGCAATGGACAGATTGTGTGTGAGCGTCGGTGCGTCACCGTCAAACTCAGGGTTGACAATCGCGGCAAAGCCTAGTGATATCGTTAGGCTTTAATTGCCGCGATTGTCAACCCTGAGTGTGAGGTTGCGGTGCGTAGGTAGGTGGATAGGTGTTAGGAAGGCATACATGAAGGTCAATATTCATTATCGCGGCTTTCCTTCGTTTTCCAGGACTTCTGTTTTTCTATCTTTTGCCCTGATAGACATACAATTGTTTTGGTTTTTTTTTAGGTTTTTTTTTTTTTTTTTATTGCAGAAAGCTTTTGATTTTACTTTTTAGGAAACAGTACTGCACATTCCCCTACCGGCCTAATCTGTAACTGCAGCGGCATCAGTTTCTTAATTTTTTTCAGAGGATAACTGGTGAAATGAACTAACGTTACAGATTTTAACGATGGTACTTGATGAAAGTCAAATTATGCAAAGTAGTGATTTGTTTATTGATCTTAACACATAAGAAAATCACTTAAGTAACAGGATGGGATTGCGAAAAGGGATGCGGAAGAGGCTCCGAGCAGATGTTTGTATGCGGCTATTATATAAAGAAGAAGACCTGGCAAAATGGAAATTTTTGGCCGATAAAAGGCCTAAAATGCGGAGATAGCTATCGTAGTCAGTCTGTTTTAACCTCATTCATTGACCCGACTGACTACGTTAGCTATTGTACTTTATAGGGAGAATAATTTGCCAGGGGAAGTTTTGCTAGCTGAGGCCTGAGTTGGCTGGCCGCGCTCAGGACTGAACGGGTTTTCCAGAAAAGCACGTCTGTGGTGCTGATTGACCATCTCGGGTCTTCATTCCAAAAGCAAACCCTGTGCATGCGGCATGTCGCAAGCCAATGATTCAATGTACACTACACTGGTATGGAGGGAAACGTAGGTATCTAACATTACCAATGCCATCGTGAAGAGCCTCTTTGAATACATAATCTTATTGCATAAACATGGATTACAGTGTGATACATTTGCTCTTTATTTAGGTGATGAATAAGAACATTACGCAAACGTCCCCCATATTATTCAGCCAAATGGTTTCATCCGGCGCGGGTAAGCGCTATATTTGGGACACGCCAGGTCATGGCAGCTTGCCAGAAGACAAAGTCCAGTTAGCCAATCAGCGCGTGCTGTTCACGTGAACCGGGCCTGATAGCGAGTGATCAGCACCGTGTGTTCACGTGCTCGTGTTGCTGCCTGTCAGAAACACCCGCCTTCATGATTATCATACAGTGTGCCCAGGCTTGAACAGACATTTCACAGACGAGAACATAAAATCTTCAACATTTTACTTCATTCCCACCGGCGAATCGTTTCCAGTCTGAGATATCTTGTGCGATACACCTCAAGGGAGATATTTTGAGGGAAACAACCGCTATTCTGTGGGAAATATCTTTAGTTTTGCGGCTGAAAAGGTGAGATTTAAACCGCTTTTCGAATCTTTTACCGGTGACTCAGGGCCGTTCACTCGATTTCTGCCAGACGGTGTGTTGGGATTTCGAGTTGACTCGAATATAGGCGATATTCATCGACTAAAAACTCAGAGGAAGTGTTGGTGAACGTTGGTGATTTGGGAAATTTTGATTTTTTAGACGTCTTTCTGTGATAACATACGGCAAAACGCGAGCACGTGACGGTTTTCAGTGCCAACAAATTTTATGTATGTCGTTGCGATATGTCTGGTATTGCTGACCTCAAATGCCTCTTTTCTGGTCAAATCATGCCTGACATATGTTCCCAGAATTGTTATGATGTTAATGATGTCCTGAAATTTTTAATTTCTTTCTTTCTACGATCGAAAACGGTCCAAATTTTTGAGATTTAAAAAGTACCGTATGGTGTAACTTGACCGTTTGTCAGAGGGGCTGTTCGTAGGTGTGGCAGGGGAAGGGGAATTAATTTGCATTTATTTGGTTTCTTGTCACCTTTATCGAAACAACCCTTTTTAGACAAGCATACATGAGGTTTGTTTATTCTGAAATTTGTGTATTGAATTTTTTTTAAATTTACAGTCCTTCATATATTTCATAAGGCCTATGCGTTTTTTTTTTCTTTACATATTTTCTCTTCTCAGAATTTTCGGTATGAATTTTTCAGAACCTTACGGACACTATGAAATTAACCATGTTGAAACTAAAATGGTTCATTCTGGCGTATCATTTTATGATGACAATCACAATCTATCACAGTATATGCAGACAAAGCTCAAGGAGATTGGCTTGTCCTGCAGTGTTGTGCTAGACACTCAACAGGCTGAACCACTAAAATCCTCCGAATCCTAGTGGGTCCAGTTTGCCCCAGGCAGAGACAGATTATCATGAAACACAGACTAGCAATAACGACAATTCTAATTATTTTAAAAACAACTGTTTATCTGTGTTCATTTTTTTGTTGTTGTGTTGTTAGAGGAAGCATTAATTATTCCATACTACTAGTGAGTAGTCACAGTCCATTGAAGAATGTTTCAGATTTTTTACCCCAAATGTCTCGGAAATGTGCCATCTTGTACTTTTCCAGACATGAAACTTTTGTTCTGGCCATTTGCCTGGGGCAGATGTGATCGCTTAGTAATGCAGAGCAAAACCCAGCTGTCTAAACGTGGATGCTCGACCAGACCTCAAATTATCCTCTGTTGGGGCACTGACCACCAGTGACTTCTTTATTTTTGGCCCATGGTACCCATACCATCAGTTGGGCAAAGGTCAGATTTATAAACTCCAGCCAATCTCAGTTCAGGGGCACATGGACCCCGACAGTCAGCTCAAGAATTTTATCTATTTTCTATGCCACCAAGAAAGCACAAACAATAGATATTCTAGCCTGGTATCCAGCCGTAATATAGCTCCTGAGTCTCTTCTCTCCTCTTCGCAATTGTCTCATCACTTGAGTGGCATAGCTCCCAAGCATGTTCTCCTTTGTTATCAGGGAGACAAAATGCACTGTATACAGCCATGAGTTCCTGAAGCAAGTTCTGTGCAACATCTCAACAGTGGTCATTCTGTGCTAAACTTGGTACCTACTGCGATTGGCACTGAGTGCAGCGCGTTACATTTCTATACTACACATATGGACATTGCCTACTGGCATTGACACACGTACACCGTGTGTATCATGGTAAAGCTACCAAGAGCAGTTTGCCCTCATTGATATTATTTTATACTATTAATAGCTATATGTATCATATGTTACAGAACAAATCCTGGTAGCAGAGAGACAGTGTTGATATAGAACAACTGGCATTTCTGGAGAAAGAAGTGCACAGGAAGGGAATGTCACAACTACAACCCCTGAATTGGAGGCCTTTCATCCTTGGAGGACTTGCATCATGTACAGCAGAGTTTGGTAAGTCCAGAGTTTCTTCCAAAGAAGCAGACCAGGAAAGAAATATCGCAAATATATTGGTGCAAGCTTTTTGTCAAGCTGGAGTTAATGGATGTTTAATTTTTTCCCCTTTTGTGCATTATATATATAATTTGCATTTTTTTCTGTTAAACTTTCTTGTAGAGAATAGTTCTTAGTACAGACCAGTACAGTTTCTTCTATTTTGTTTTCTCCATTTTTAGAGCCCATGCCCTCACAACCCTAGCTTTCTCATTAGGAAGCATTGCACACAATACTGGTATTATGACACGTTGGGCCTTTAGTACACCTGTACACAAGCAGTCCACCAGCCTTTCACTATTGAACAAAGGAACACTGAGTTACCTAATTTAGAACCCCAATGCTGGTGTTGTTGACAGTATGCATGTTGAAAAGACCTGGCCCTTTTCAAACAGGGGAATGCCAGACTCCCTTTCTTGGAGGGGTCACGTTTCTTGGCCTGGTTCCAAGTGGAAAGATGCCAAGGGGATTTCAAGGCCCTAGTTTTGAGACTGAAATCAAATTTCAAAAGAACTACAGTATCTGAATCTTATTAAGGCCAGATAGGGAGGACTTGTTGTAGATAGAAAGTCAACTTTTGTTGTGTTTTGTCAATGCGAACTAGCATGGTGACTTAGATCAATAAGGCACATGCCCTGCAAATGACCTGTGCATGTAAAGTGTATGGCAGGGATTGGGGCATGGGACATACCACCGAAGATTGGGATAGGGGTGGGAAGGGGGCATGTCCTTTTATCTTATCAACAACATTCATGCTTGTCACCACTGCTGTTCCTAATTATGATTTTAGAATTTAGGCATTGAGCTTTTGTGTGTTTTGCATCTACAGGGACTTTTCCTATAGATACCACAAAGACAAGGCTTCAGGTCCAAGGCCAGATTGCCATTGAAGATGCCAAGTTTAAACAGGTCAAGTACAGGGGCATGCTCCATGCCTTCATCAAAATTACACAAGAGGAAGGGCTTAAGGCGCTGTACTCTGGGTGAGTTGTTAGGTGTTGTTCTTCACAGGTGACATGTTTAGTCATATATGTAAATAAAACGTAACGGTCTGAAGAAACGCAAACATGATTGGGTCACGAGGACTCTACTAAAGACTATGGGAACAAAGTTCGTCACATGCAAAAGTGTCACGTGTGAATCCGTTAACCAGTAACTTATTTGGTCAAACTCAAAAGTCCTCAAACTAAGTTAGACTGACATTATTTACACCATGATGTGGCAGTTTGCTGAATGTTCGAAAGGACATTGGCATGTTGATGTTGTGACTGGAACAATAGGGTTCAAAGTCTACTGTTGGCAGTAGTGTGGGATTGAAGATTCAGTCAAAGGGGAGGTCAGCTCAACAACAAATAAATGTAACTGTGCGTGTTGAGACCAGAATGGTGGTGGGATAGTTCGAATATGTGTATTCTCACTTTGATTAGGATACACATAGGGTCTCTGTAGCATTGTCAATAAGTCTGCCACGTTGACATTTTCATGAAGGGAATGTCCTAGAAAGTAGGGCATTGCACTCTGAATGATGCAATCATTGGTAGGCACTGTAGTCTACACAGTATGCAAATAAAAATAAGCTGGGGTACCTCAACTGTAAAACTGGCATGTAGGTTGTACATTTTGCACTTGAATATTGTTTATGAACAAGTTGTATTGTTTTACCTCAGCATTGCACCAGCTATCCTGAGACAGGCCTCCTATGGGACCATTAAAATAGGGACCTACTACTCTCTGAAGAGGGCTTTCACTGATAATCCTGGAGGTGAGACCTTTTGACAGTTTTGTTGTTTCGGTTGTTCAAAATGATGTTATAATATTTGAAGGGTAAGGTAAGGTATTTGTCTATACCATGAATGGATGATTGCTTTGAAAATGTAGGCATATACATGTATGATTAAAAGACCCCTCCCCCTTTCAAAAAGTTTAAGTGTTGGTAAAATTACCATTGTAGGAGTTTTGTTGTTACTTTGTCCTTGGTTGTCTCAAGAATAGATTAAGAAAAGAATTCAACTATAGTTGCAGCGTGGCAAATGATATAGGGCAAAAAAGTTTTTTGAAACTGGCTGTGTTTTCATTCATTGTTACCTGTCAAATTTTAAGTTTGCGACAGATGCAACAAACTTTCTGTAAATCGCTTTCCTACTTGTTGGAGTCAAGTACAATCTAAGTCTTAAGATAACCAAGGTGAAAGTGTGTAGGGCTGAGGTCAGCTTGTAATTAGGTTGGTTATGCCGTTCTCCAGAAACAAAATTCCATGAGGGTCCAAGGGATTTAGCAACTGTTGATGTTAAACCAGAATTTGCATTGGAGGTTAAGAAACCAAGTAAGAGCTGTGTTTTACCAGCTATTGTAGCATACATCACCCATTGGCCAAAGCACTGTTTTGGAAAAGTGTTGAATGTCAACAGATGATGTAAATTGCAATGCATTGTGTTGTATTCCACCTTGGAAAAAAAGATGATGCAGTGTTTTGAGATGAACTTTTGAATGGAAATTGAAGAGTGCTTTGGCCCCAAAAAGTGGTGTATGCTGCTTGTGTTGTTTAAATCTAAGTCAAGATTATTTGTGTTTGTTAGGTAGCTATACTAGCTGATAACACTTTGCGTTAAAGTTTAAGTGCTAGTACACGTGCTGTCCTTCTGAATTTGTACCAAAGAATCTTGGAACACAATCACAAAGATTCTAGAGTTAGAAATATAATTCAGTCAAAGACTCAGCTTGAAATTCAATAAGAGAGAAGTATTGAAAAGCCACTCTGGTGTGCATTTCCAGATGTTAACACTTTGGAGGCAAGTGGAAAAAAAAGTCACTCATGAATTTTTTAAAATGATTGTTGGTTTGTTCAAATTAAGGAGGACTGCAACTTGTACATGCACTATCCGTTAGACTACCAAAGGTCTGAGTAGTCTCTACTTATACTAGTTATAGCTACTGTACATTCAACAACATGATTAACTTTGATATTGGCAAGAATATATCATTGCTGGAACATAAAGACTTTTCTGTTGGGAAAAGATTAAGGCTTTCGGTATTCTGAAAGAAGAGGAAACGAAACCTCTGCCAATATTACAGTTAAACAAGTTAGTCCCCCTTTTTTGCCACCACATTTGTGGTAATAACTTTTGGTGGGAATGCCATATGCATGTGAAAAAGAAGAATTTTTGGACAGCAATATGTCTGCCTATGGCACAGGATAAGGTCTGGTTCGCACACATGGCGGAGCAGCAGGCGCCGCGTGTGGACTGGTGCTCGCTCGGCGCGGCATCACTCGCTGGGGACCCTCGATAAGGTTACTGTATTGTGCATGCGATGTGCACCGTCACCTTCTAGCTCCTTCTCTTGTATCTCTTTTGCTTTTCTTTACTCTCGTACCTTCCCAAGTCTTCATAATAAAAGCTGAGTTGAACCTGCCAGGTCCAAGGGTAGTTTGCATGCTCAAAGCATATTATTTGTGTTGTTATTAGGATAAAAAATGTAACATATTGACTTGAGATAGGGAATCAACATATCGACTTGAGATAGTAAATCTTTTTTAGGATTGCAACTGTAATGAAGTTGCAGTAACTCTCTAATATGTGTATAGATACATCTAGCAGTAGCAGTAGCAGCATTCATTGTACCCAGTGTTATAAAGTAGTCATTTTGGTATACATGTATTCCTGAAAACACAGATGTTGGGGGATCAGTCAATACCAAGATGTTTCTCAGTAATCTTCCTGTATACATAAAAGGGCAAACTTTACAATTTACTACTTTTGGATTCTGGCAGGTATACATATGAATATAAATTGGCAACTCTACCTTCCTTCACTACTTCCCTAGCCTTTCTTTTGTTGTTGAATTTGTGATTGTTGGGGGTGTATTCTCCAGTAGATATTCTATCAACTGTATCAATATTGTTTCTGTATGTTCAACCTGTTGTTTTTGTATTACAGAAAAAGAGAGCCTGGCAGTGAACCTTTTCTGTGGGATGGCTGCTGGTGTCATCAGTTCTTCTATCGCAAACCCTACCGATGTACTAAAGGTAGGTTTCTATAACTATAAGTATTGAGCATATGGTATTATAGAATCAGGCATTAGAGATTGCAAAGGCAAGGCTTTTTTCTTATTGCCATTCTTGTTTTTTGTTGCCTAAATCTATGTGAATGAGACCCCTTTCTTATCCTTGGTTTTAGGAGTTTAAAAGCTAGCATTGCCTGCTCAGTGAACTAATTCAGGTTATGTACATAGTTATTTTTGGCCCTCTAAGTTGCAGACACTTCAACTTGTATGTTTGGTTAGGTTGTCATGGCTAGGGTCTCCTTATTGTAGAAGTGCATTAGTAAGCAGTGAGTCCTGTTGTTGAGAATTGTTAATGGGCACTCGTGGATACCTGATACTCCTTCAGGTCACAACAGTACAGTGATCGGGTTAAAGAGTGCTAGTCTTATGTTACTGTGCTTCAGGTTACAAAGGTACCATTGAGATCGTGATTCAAAAATGACTCAGTGAGCGTGCATATTTGCAAGCAAATGCCTGTACATTGTATGGTGAAATATATGTTCCAGACCTTACAGGCAGATGAACCAGTGGTACTTCACCATTTACTGCAATCATTTACATGTACTTCCTGCATAGTAACAAAAGAAGCAATACTAGTCTTTCACTTGACCTTGTCTCAGGGCTTTAGCCAGCTTGAAACTTTTTTCCGTCAGCCAATTCCAATCGTCGCGAAAACCGCGAAAATTAATTAAAAGGACTGAACTGAGACCTTGAAAAACGGGTTTTAATGAGATTATCGTATGCGAAAGGGCGCCGACACACATTGTCAACAATCATAACAATAGCAAAACAACCAGTGTGTGGCTTTTACGGCCGTGGACGGCATCCCCAAGCCGCCTGAAGCTTCCACCAAGGATTTTTGTCCGTCAAGGTTGACGGATTGGTTTGAAAATTTTTCCGTCAGACGCAACAAATTTCCGTCAATTGACGGAAAAACGGACGCTGGCTAGAGCCCTGCCTTGTCTCGACTCTTATGCCATCCTTGGCCCATGAAATGCAAAGTCCTTTCACTTTTAGGTCACAGATATTGATGTGAATCCTGTATTGCAGGTGAGAATGCAGGCTCAGGGATTGGCCTGTATGGGGAATGGCAGCATGATGGGAGCTTTCATGACAATAGCGCAGCAGGAGGGAACCAGAGGGCTGTGGAGGGTGAGTAGAAACTGTCAGCTACATGTTTGTCCCTACTTTGAATTGCACATCTGGCGTTAACATGAATAGGATATGTCAGCTGTGTCTGTCACTACTATATGAAATGGGATTTTAAATGTTAAAGTAATACACAACTCTTATCATCCCTTAGTCTAACCATTTGACTCCTGGGCAGGCTTTTTGTTTTAGCCAGGCATACGTCCAGGCGTCAATTGGATGCACTGTTCTAAAAAATAAGAAGAAATTTGATGCACTAGACGCCCTGAAGAGGCTATTACACTGGGAAGCAGATCCTCTCACAAGCATAACATTCTGATTGACCAGGGATGCCACTGGGTCACAGTTGAAGAGATGACCTCCCTGACAGTAATTTGCCTCTTAGGATACCTCAGAATTCACGATTTTTACTTTAAATTCTCTGAAACCCCAAACCATGGATGGTCGTTGCCCCCTGACCCTCTACAATGCTCATGTCTGTAGCATTCTCCGCGTGGTGATTCTCAGTCACTTAGACATTTGGACTCCCTATCATAAAATCCTAGTTAAAAGCCTGCTGCTGGCACACCACATACAACCTGTCTAACAGTTTTCTCCTCCCTCATAAGTTAAGACTACAACTCTACTTAATGATATGAATTAACTAGAAATCAAGAACGTTTATATATAAGGAGTTGTCTGACTCATAAGTGAATGTTCAGCTAAAACTATATTCTTGTCCTTACCAGGGGGTTGGGCCTACCGCACAGAGAGCAGCAGTTGTTGCAGGGGTTCTGCTGTCTGTTTATGACTGGAGCAAGAGCAAAGTGCTGGAATCAAAAGTTCTGGAAGACACTGTTTTCACACACTTCATGTAAGTATCGGCATAAAATTATTCCCTTTACTTTTGTTCATTAATTGTGTAAGTAAGGATTTTGAAAGATCTTGCAAAAAATTAAGAAATGCAATGTACCCATATATTCAAATGTACCTAACCCTAACTTTTGTTTTTGCTGTTCCTACAGATGTAGTTTTGTTGCTGGTTTGGCCGGGACAGTGGCTTCAAACCCGATTGATGTAGTAAAGACTCGGATGATGAACCAGAGAGCCCTGAAAAATAACCAAAATGCTTCTACCATCTACAAAAACTCTTGCGACTGCCTTATCAAGGTAAGAATGTCTAATATTTGTTGAAATCCAAGTTTTGTCTTAGATCAAATATGATCCAGTACCTTAACCATACATGTAGCTGTATCTTGATATATTCTTGCTTGACATTCATTAATTTCAGTGTAAGACTAGATAAAGTATTCTGTACTTTTTTCTTCTTTTTCAGACTGCGAGACATGAAGGTGTGAAATCACTGTACAGAGGGTTCATCCCCAACTGGTTGAGACTCGGCCCATGGAATATTATTGTATCCTTTTTGAAAAGAGACAATGTCTATTTTCTATTGTTCAACTTTTCTCTTTATGTAGTTTGTATTTAAGACAATTGATGGAAAGTATCATGATTTTTACCTACTTGATCAGCAGATTTCCTTGACTTCTTTTTATCAGTTCTTCATCACATACGAACAGCTCAAGAGACTCAACCTCTAAGCAGGCTTTCATCTCCAAGACGCGGCGGCATTTCTACTAACAGAGGAGGCAATTTCATTGTACAGACAGCAATATACAATGCAAGACTCTGCTAAGAAGCTAACAAGGCAAATATTTCTCCAAGCAGAAGAGTTGAGTTCAGTGCAAAAAGCTTTGGTGACTGCAACTACCAAACCAATCAAAAACCACTAAAAAAAACAATCTGTGTAAAGCATCTAAAGTATTTAAAGATCACATTGCAAACACATCTACATCATTTGGTACATACATGAAAGATATTGTTATATTAGACATAGCAGTCCTCAAGGTCCACTGCTGAACTTAACTCTGAGTTGAAAAAACACTTGGATTGTTTGTAAATGTTTTGATATTTTTTCAACATAAAGATGAAATACTACAGTAACTGTAACCTTTTCTCTGTTGCCTAGCCCTGTAACCTATAGAAACTTGGTGCTTAAAGGCTACTTAAGCTGGGAGAAGGTTACCTTGCTCTCTAAGACATGACCGGTGTGCACAGATATCCTTCCATGAGAAAACAAAAAAAAAGTTATTATTTTTGTATGTTTGACATGTCTGTAGAGGTAGATTCATCAGAAAGCACACAGGATCAAAACTGTTTGCCGTATTCAATAGTCAAGAATGTAGGGGTAGCATCAAACCGCAAAAAGACCATTTTACTTCCGCGGGAAATTTCGAAACTGTTGGCCGGATGTAATTGGAAAACAGCCATACTTGCCCTGAAACAGCTGCATAAATTAAAACTTTTGGCTGAAATAAATGCGGGCATATTCACAATCAAAACTTTGGGATACATGTATCTCCATTTGAGCATAACTAACTGAAAAATTTCTTTTTATATATTTGTTTTGTAAATCATGTTTTTGTGTCATCTTAACGTGCAGTAGATTTCAGTATTTAATAAAATTTAATTGACAAAAAGTACATTATAACAAACAGTTTTTTTATGTTTTTGTAATCTTAAATGTGGACCTGTCACATCCTAGATGTTTTGGTCATTTAAGAAAAAGATGTGCAATGACAGGAAAGAAGTACATTATTGTTATATATTAAAAAAAGTACTATGTATATATGTATCTTCTTTTACAGTATTTTGTGCATGTTGATGTATATTCCAGCTGTCAAATATATGTATTTATCTTAAATTATGTTGAGATCCAATATGTGCAAAATAGTTGGGAAAGCAAGGTAGGGATAGGTACTAGTTGAAACATAGTTTTTCAGGTTGCTCCTTTGTCTACTGTAGTGGCTGAAGATTGGTACATGTATAAAAAGAAAGCTATGAGAAGGGACTGTTTCGTAGGGTTTGAAGTTGCTGTTGCTGTGGCTATGTCAGGTTTCCAAATGACAGGTCTCCCTTTGGATCATAATCTTTTCATAAAAGCTCCTTTTGAATGTCCAAGGCATCTATGAGTCCACAAGTAGATTTGTCAAAAGTTCTGTTTATAAAAGATTATGTTTGCTGACTTCAGTACTAACCAATGCAACATCAGGTACCAAGGAAGTTGACATGCCGAAGGTTGAGAACTTGAGATATTTTGGAAAATGACAAAGCCAGACATGCAAAGGATTACTTGATGATTAGTGATTAGATGATGTGCAAGTCGTTTATAAAGGGCTGTTGGGTTTGTTGAGGTAAAAGTGGTAAACTGGGGAAAAGGACAGATGGCAAAGTCAAAAAGGTCACTTGAATTTTGTTTTATTAATTGCATTTTGAGATGTTACAGCATTCAGTAAAACAAGCTATGTATATAGCTGTTGAACAATGGAACGTGTATTAAATAAAAGATGCATGTTTATCCACTAAATGTATATTCACTATTCCCTGCAAAACAACAGAAAATCCACACATATCCAATTAAAAGTTCTAAAAGCAAGTTACTCTAAAATTTAAAGAAAAATTGCTTCAACATGCCCAGGTACAAAGTTTTTGTGTGTAAACGAGCTCATAAAATGACATTTCTGTTGTATCCATGATTGCCATGTACATGTAGCTTCAGGGATAGTCCTAATTTCATATAGTACTCGTACACAGATGTAAATAACTGTTAATATATATACTTCATGTAAAGATGCTTGGTACGTCCTTGGATAAAGGTAGTCTTACGTTGCTTGTATTCACACCAATTTCTTCTGTACTTGATGTAAGAGTCTGAAAAACAACTTCCGTTGCGGATCGTTACATGACCACCTGTGGCACTCTTTTTGAACACGGTGTTTATTAGGATATGTCAGACATAACGTTTGGAGTTCTCTGTACCACACAAAACGGCAATAAATACGGCAACCTTTGCTTACCTTTGGAATATCTTGTTCCGTCATCCATTGTGCTAGGTTTTGATATAGATACAGTACGATGTCTGTTTGGATGTCTTTTTGGTAAACAATCTTTGATTAACGTATGTTAGGGCCCAGTCACACGATAGCAAACTGAGATAATAATTCTTTAGACAGTCATGTCATGCTGCCTAACTTAGACCATTAAATGAATTAAGACTTTTTTGTACATATACCTACTGGGTTAAGTACATGTCGCAACAAAAGAGCAATTGACAGATACATGAAATATGTATATAATGTCAACCAATACAAGAATCATATTTTACTAAGTAAATACGACTTCTTGCTAACGGTTGGTTCTGTCCCAGCCTGCTTGAAAAATAGCATCAAAATCTAACGACGAATGTGGCCTCGCCCTTAGCATCTAATGCTTTTATAGGGTATAATATATTGCGTGGGTTACGATAGTGCAGAAAGACACAAGACGGCGAAGCCTAGAGCATGTTGTGTAATTCGACGGCTAACAGATATATGATGAGTCATTCGGGAGATACAGAGATGTCGATATTATGAAATCCCCGTCTCTTTGGATCATTAATACGGCTGGCTTCGAACGTACTAATGAGTAAGCTCTTTGTTATCATCAAATGCCTTCCTGTCATGACTCGTAGACCGACAGTTTACGCCAAACCGGTAATGGCGGCGTACGGAAAGTACTTTTACTACTTTCAAAATACTCTGCGGCAATAGCGCTCATCCTGTGAAGGCCAAATAGCAGTTATTTTGCCCTAAGTGGTGTTCAAGGTGTTAGTAATTTCTGATGCGTCACCCGGATCTTCGGGGAGTGTTATCCAAGATTTTTCACACAGCTTCCTCCGTTCCCGTGGTGAGGACATCACGCAAGGATTAACTTTCCATGAGGTTTTTGAGCGAGGGACGCACCTGATGCTACCGTGTGAGGAATATCACTGCGTGCGGCGTAAATACCCGATATTCCGCCCAAGGGAAGGCTGTTACGAACCGTGAAAACATCTCCGGTCGCACTTGAACATCTGGGGTCCAGCGAATGCATGTTGCACTTGATTGGGAAGCTTCTGCCTGTTTCTAGTCATTGGTCATCAAAGCGACAGTACCTTTTCCAACGAGGCCCGGCCTGAGGAGATTCAGCCAGTCTCCGGTGTTCGGGAACAGGTAAGTGCAGTTAGGTATCTAATGTTTTATTACATATGATTGATTTTACCTGCCATTGATGGCCTTAGCTTACAGAGTCACTGCCTCCTTCAACTGAGAATGACAAAAAGTTTTCTTTCTCGTGTAAGAAATAAATTTTAGAAGGTGTGATGTCAAGAGTACTAGATACAAGTAATATTAAGACATTAGCCAGCTTTTTCAGCTTTAGATAAGTTCTTCGAAGTGCTTACCACACACAAATCCATAGGCGTTATTAAGCCCACTGGAATTTAAATCACAAGTCAAATTTTCGGCTCCAATCTTTATCAAGGAAAGGAAGAAAAATGGGATCAATTTTTTGGGAGGTTTGGAAATTACAGTTCGACAAAGATGAACTTCCAAGCAACGATCAATAAAATTGTCCGTTGAAAATTCAAATTCTTGACCAATAGATATTACACATAAAAAAGGCAAACAACTTGCTCTTCAACAACATCTCCTCGGTATCACTGACGAAAGATTATGGATGCTATCTTAAATGTCTGACCATTTCCAAAACTATATCCAGTTGCTTGAATACTAGTAACTATGATTTGGCGCGTGGATAAAGAGAAGGCTAGCGCTGCAGGAGCTAGAGAAGAATGACAGTTTTGAATAAGATAAGAGTTTCGAATGTTTGTATGTGCCGACAACAATATCGGGATGTTGCCAATCCATCAGGCCTTCCTACCAGGGTGCGGGGATCGTAGAATTCGGCAAAAAAGGAGTCAGTCCACTGTAAGGTAAATGTTTCCCCTGCGCGACCGACCAACTCCTCTGGTAGCAAAACTCCCCTGGCAAGTTTTTCTCCCTATAATAGCCAGCGTAGTCAAACGAAAAACAGTAGTCATGGAAAACGAAGGAAAGCAACAATTGAAAGGCCCTGTATCATGAATACAGATCGTAACCTTGACCTATACCTTCCACCTATACCTTACAGCTATATGGTGTTGCAAAACATTTTACAGCCATGAAATGTTGTAAAACACTCAAAGTGCACCTAATAATCCGGTAAAGCAAACATCATGCCACATGCCTTAGCCTACATACGACTGATGGCTGTACGATTTGGTCACTTTGCGAAACCATCATAAAACACTCTACTTTATGGTGCTAATCTTTCAGAAAAGCCAAACACAATCTGGTACGTACACAGAAAAGCTTTCAAGATAATAACATGTCGTGAAGGACTAAAGGCTAGTCTAAGGTGTGACGTACGTACTTAAAATGCTCTTGACCTTGTAAACGAATAGATTCGGCAGAGTTTGACCTTGAGGCATACGTTGCGTGTAAATAGTGACTTTCCACTTCAGTGTTCGTCGACTGATTTCATCCTTGATGTGTAGCAATTCATGTATGCCGAAATTAAATCACGACAATCTCTGTAATGTGTCTTCTTCTAGAAAACAGCTACATTCGTCCCATGTGTTATTCAGCCGTAACTTCTGTATATTTTCATGCAGTTTACGCGTTCGTATTCTTCTACAGCCACAACTGCGACGTTAAACATCAGAAGATAGATGGTAAGCTGTTACTTTCTATGTGGTAGGCTTCGTTCATCAAAACAACTTAGCGTGCACTTTCAAGAAGCATTATTTGTCATTATAGGCATTGTGTGATAAGTAAAATGATAACGCTGGACCAATTAAGAATATTATGAAGAATCTGTAGATGTAATAGGAACGGTGTCTGAATCATTAATTACAATGATTCCACGGAAGAAATTTTCTAACACATTAAGTAATTTTTTTCGTTGGATTTTGAAAATGCAACATTTGTCACTAAGTACTTCACGTCAAGTTACCTGAGGTCGAAAATATCACGTAACTTATTGTAGGTCTCATGTATTTCAGTACGGTGTTATCAACCTTGCTTTCCGTGGCTACTTGGTGGCTACGTACGGGGAGGAGAAATGGGAAAATATCAGGTGAGATACTTTGTTTATGAAATCCCATATCAATGTTGACATTATGTTTATTTAGAACTTTGACAGAACAGAGGGCATAACAAATTTGCAATACATACGAATGTATCAGGATAGGATAAGTGCACGAAATATGACTGTGCTTCATATTGGAGATGCCATTTAATACTAAGAGCAGCAAGTTGTATATAGTACAAGGCTAGACTTTCTTCCAACACAAAAGTATACACAGATGAAATTTCCAACGACCACTGTCGCCTTCTTCATGATCAATACTGATAACCAATCACTTCAGAACGTAAACTTATTAGCACATGATCTTGCGGATACGATACAATTGGTCAAACATGCCAGGACGTTTATAACGCCCACTGTCTCTGTTCAGTGATGGCTGGAGTGCCCTGATGTATATAGCTTTCTTATACCTCTTAAAAGTAGTCCTGTTCAATGTCCAGTATTCTGACTTTGTCCAGCGAAACGTTATTGCCCGATGATTCAATGTGGATGTGTTGAGAGACTTCCGAGGACGCCCCAATTCGCTATAATCCGAAGTCTCTCAACACATACACATTGAATCACCGGGCCATAACGTTTCCTTACTACAGACAGCTTGCCGGAGTAGAAGACTCCTACTTTATGAACACATCTTACGATGACGCGATCATGGAGAAAATGATCATGGCTGCATCTCGCATACTCGGTAAGCAGTCTTGTGTCACGGCTTAGAAGTGTACTACTTTTACGGTCATCTATGATAGGAAAGACTAACGTATCGTTTGATTAAATAGATGTGTATTTCATTTCAACAGGCTTATTGTATAGACTAAAATCTACATTGTATTGTATTACTCGGATTGATGTTACTATATAGCTAGTTGTCCTACACATGTACACTATACGTTACTTTGCCTTACATTGTAGCCGTCACAGTTCTTGTGCAATAAACTTTGACTTGACTTGACTAAATCGTATTTAGCGATATTGATCAAAATTCACAAAAAGAGCATTTGGTTGTCTGCTAGTGGCACTGAAAAAGAATGGCAGTTTCAGAATAAAGCTTAGTATCTCAAGAGCAGATTATTGACTCAGAACAAGGCAACGTCCAGTGTTTGTTGAACACGTTTAGGTGTTCTGCAGTCTTCTGCATTTGAATCCGTATCTGTAGCCTATGGCCGGTAGCACACAAGTTTTGCAGGCACGTGGCACGGCAGCAGCTGGTTGTATTGCACTGTAACCAGCTGATGTCGTGCCACGCTAACGATCTGTCACACTTAATCTTTGTACATCCAGCTGGAAACGTTGTTTAAAGCTAAACTCGGCACAAAAAGTTCATATATCAACTTTAGTATATCATATTTCTGTTATTTCTGCATAAATTTGAACGTACAGTAATATATATCACTAGAAAGCTTGCGTATTATAGTCCCTTTCCTATGGTATCAAACTTATTAGGATTGTAAACTCTGGTATACCAAAGTTGATATGCCAAATTTTTTGTGCCTAGTTTATATACTAGTAATAAGGATACGTCCAAACATGTTTTCTGTTAGGGCTGGATGACAGCACAGTTCTCCAGCAGTATGGCGAGTACTTCATAGACTTCTGCATGGAAGCGGGCTACGACTCCATCCTGCGAGCTCTCGGCGGCAACCTCCAGGACATGCTGGACAACCTGGACTACATGCACTACGGGTACCTCACCATCACCTACACCGAGATGAACGCACCGTCCTTCCAGGTGGAACGGCGGCAGGATGGGGAGATCCTCTTACACTACTACACCGATAGAAAAGGATACGCCGACATGGTTATAGGTGGGCAGCATTACCACAGCGATAGGAAGGGGCAGTTCACTGACATGATCATAGGTGGGAGGAAGTACGAGGGGTGATCAATAAGTTCTCGGCCTCACCCAGAAATGATAAGCACAACTCAAATTTCGAGGCACTACTTTGTGGTATTTGTTTGAACCTTTATTTATTCATGAGAAGCTCAAATCGGCCAACAGGCCGCTTTTAATGAGGCCATCATGGAGGTAAGGATCAGAAAAAATATAAGAGATACAGATTGAGGTCAATCAACATTATATCACTACAATATACATGATAAAAAAAGATTTGTAGAGTGAATACTCAGCGTTCATAGTCCGTGTCCATTCGTTTGAGTCATTTCTTTATAAATATCCTCCACATTTCAAATCATTGCAGTCACTATTTTCTAGGCAACGTCTTTTTGAAAACCAGGACTAGGTAAGTGGCGAGAGAAACAAGGGTGAACTCTGATTAGATATGTCTAGGTCGAGGTCCCCATGATGTAAATTCTTTGAAGACAATGTCAACAATGTTTGATAAGTATTCCCTTCGTTTTTCAACTAGAACATTTCATGTTGACCCGCACACCCCAGGTCGCAGCTCAATTGTCCAAGTTTTCTTCCTTCTCGCTTACCTACCGTTACTGGGTGTCGCCTGCAAAGTAATGAACAAAATGATTTGAATTATGGAACACATTCATAAGATACCTTATACTCATCCATGCTTCGAAACTTCAGTTGTGCGTTTTTTTTCTGGGTGAGGCCGAGAACTTATTGATCACCAATCGTACCTAGAACTCAGTATGCCTTCAGGGACGGACACTGCACGTAGATTAATAGGTATTCATTTTTCTGTTCCCTCCGGCATTCGTTAACATTTTTATTAATAGAAGCACAAACTTTCGGGATTTTACGTATTTAAGAGCACCAATTGTCACGAATACATTTTTATTTTACCTGAATTAGCAGTTATGAATTAATTATGGTTTCCTGGTTATTTAGATCACCTAGATAACTATGTAGAGCACAGATCTATCGCTATCATCTTCAAATAAGCATCAACCTCTCAATTATGCTTTTTACACGATGACAACAATCCATCAGCGTAAATTTGATCTGGAAACGAACTGAACAGACAGACGCACACACACACACACACACACACAAACAAACATATGTTAGCATATTGTGGTATGTACCTTCAACATGCACTTACAAAGGCACCATTTGTCGATATAACTGTTGTAATCTTTCAGGACAAGTGCGAGGCTGCGCCAAGAAGTTCTTCAATACAGAGATTGACATGAAGATAGTGAGTCAGAGGTATGAGGAGGACAGGTCGGCAAAACGGGAGCACATTGTCCTGTCCATCAAGGAAACAGTGTGTAAAAGGGCCAAAGGACGGGGGAGAAAAATTAAACGGAGATTTACTAATGAGACGGTAAGTACAATTTTCATGTCTTATAAACTTACATTTTTCTGCCTTTTTTGATTGAATTTTTCACAGAAAAAAAAGCAGGAAAGTTGGGGAACCATCTGGCGGAATGATGGTCATTACTCAAATTGTAAAGCTGTTGACTTGTATACAAGACTATCGCAAATGATGATCGAAGATTCCAATGTAACCATAACAATACCAAACGGAAATTCAATACCAACCTTTACTGTTTAGGTAATATAGCATCCATAAAATCTGTCATAGCTTTACATTACGTTGTGCATGAAAGTCATATGTTGTAAATAATAGTTCATTCATTGATACGTACCGACGTTCCTTCTACAAGAAATCAGCTCCAGTCACGAGGGGGGATATAAACTCAGTCACGTTTGGGATCGCTTTCTTCAGCAGCGACACCTAGCTGCAATGCGAAGTAATACAGGTCATTATTACCCAGAGTAAGGTTATTGGCGCTTACGGAAACGTCAGCTAGATAAACAAACAACAACAACAGTAGAACTAACAACATTAGGTTGTGCAGAAATAACATTATATCTTCGTACCTTTGTTTCAGAATAGCACCGGAGATGCCCGACTGCTCGCCATGGACAGGTGGTCCTCTATAAGAGATGCCGTGATGGACGGATGTGTCCCCGAAACGTTTGATGCTGTTTATCCTGAGCAACTCTTGATGGACAGCAAGACTTTTTGTGAAATCTTACCCTTTCATATCATGTTTGACGAAGAGGTGATTTGATGGCGTTTTGATATGTAATCATGTCGTACCTTTGCTACGTTAACGTTGCCAATACTTGTCTACCTTTTGCGCCCGCCCATCTTATTCGTGGTTACATCGTAGCCTTATGGATGAATTGTGCATAATGGTTACATATGCTGTTATTTGTTTGGGCTGCAACTGTTGTAATTACATTCGGGAAAACGGAGGTATTGTTTTTGGTCTGTGTGTTTGTCACTATGTATGTCCGTAGTTATCAGTGAATATTGCAGAATGCAGAGTAGAAATGGTGTAACCGGAAACTGGCAGGATGGGAAGGTTGCAATTGGTTTGACCCGGCTCCAAAGTTGTTCCTTTAAGCTGTCAGGAAAATACATGGACAGAACTAGAGAGAAATTCACAGTAATGTATAAGACGAGAAATTGAAAAGAAGTTTTTTTCATAGAGCCAAAGAGATATGAAATTTCTTGTTTTCTCGTTGGTTTTTCCAGCTCCATGTCAAACAGCTCGGAACGGTCGTGCAGAAGTACCTTCCGGCTGTGAGATTTCCCGGGGCACGGATGGACTTCTTCTTTCACATCCTTCATCCAGAAATCCCCTTCTACATCGAGCATATTCGTACGTCTATCAGCAGCCAGTTTATATTGGAGACCAGACGGGAGAAAATGCCGTCTTCGTGGGGTGGTAGGCCAACTCTTATCCTAAGAGGTACGTACATGTACAGACTAAGAGCTGTTTTCACGGGCAATACCACACTACTTTCAAGATTAGAAAGTGCTTACCCGCACGTCCTCCTTGCCTCGACGGACGATAAAAACCTCTTGTCGCCCCGAGCTTGCCAAGCCGACTGGGGGCAAGCTCAAACGATCCCGGCCTACACGCACTCCGACACGGGAAAGACGCACGGTCTGTAGCACGTACGGAGGACCCCCGTTTCAGCACCAAGGACGTGGGCCGACCGGTGTCATTTGACGCTGCTGTGCTCAAAATCGTAACGCATATCGGGGTCTAAATAACCCCGGCCTACGCACTCCGACACGGAAGTGACACACGGTCTCCAGCACGGAGGACCCCCGTTTCAGCCGGTGTCGTTTGACTCTACTGTGCTCAAAATCGCCATGCATCATTGGGATCTGAATAACTGCCGATTTGCAAAATTTCAAACAAATCCATCCAAAGTATTTTTGCAAATACACACTCATAGACAAAAACATTACGTCCGTTGTCGGACACTGGTCCCCACAACAGTGCCTACAAACGGGCAAATAACAGGGCGCATCAATTCACGTGCTCTTTTGTATGCAGCAGTCCAAAACATGAAAAAAATTCAAAATGTGTTGTCTTTCTTTTTATCGCAGGTCAAATGATCTGGTTGTCCCAACACCAGTGCATGGTGTTCATGTGTTCTCCCAAAGTGACCAGCCTGGCAGAACTGGAGGAGATGAACATGCATTTATCAGACATAGCGCTACATGACGTCCTCCGGGACTTTGTACTTCTGAATCAACAGGTAAACGTTATACTTTGGTTAGATTTCTGATGCCACTACTTGTATGTAATGAAATGCATGTTTTAGTTTGTTCTTTAACCAGTGTTTTTTGTTGTTGATCTAGGCAGTACTCTTCATAACGTGCACCATATTATGACATATCTTCATGAGTAAATCCGAAAGTTGGCTATATAAGGCCGTGCTCATTTGATTATATATAGATGATATCCGCGTGCGCATCAATTTTCGGCCGTTTTCGAAGAAAAACGTTTTTAACCATACAGTAAATCATACAAAGCAGCTGTAAAATGAGTAGATACATGCTGTAGATTGCCAAAAAAATATCGGAAAACGTGTACTAATGTCATAGAATGCCATTCCCAGGTCAAAGCAGAAGATATGAAAGAACTGGAATAAAGAATCTATTGCTCGCCATACCATACTCTTTACTTTCTGTCATTTATTCCACTGCCTGACCAATTAGATTTCATAATGAAGACAAGTTTTGTTTTAGGCCATTCTTTTTTTTTTAATTCTCATTCTTTTTTCAAATTCTCATTGTCTGTCCCGCTCAGCGCCAAGCTGAGGCAGAGTTGTCCAAGCAGCTGGAGATGAAGAAGGAGGAACTGCGGGGCATGTCAGACGCGCTGAAGGCCATGCAGAAGAAAACTGAGAAACTTCTGGAGACCATGCTGCCCAGGCCTGTCGCAGAACAGCTGAGGGACGGGAAGAAGGTAGAAGCAGGTACAGTAAGTTTAACTGTCACCCGCTAATGCAACAGTTATAATATGGTGATTGCACTCAAGTGATTATGACGTAAGTATTGTCCGCCATGTAAGATGGCTAAACTAGGAAGTTACCAGTTGAATTTTGATTCATATGTCGGGAGATATGGTTGAAGTCGGTATCCACAGTCTCTACTTATAAAGTGAAAGGTTATTAAAAGTTTATTGCAAATTATTTCCCGTGGAGAAACTTGGGTGGAGTGGAACTTAGCTGCTTCTTTAAAGAGCTCTTTTATTGATCTTACCTGGAACAATTTGAAATGGAATGTGTTTCATCTTCCTCCATGTTTGGCGTCGTAACTGCTTGGGCTCTGCCGTGCCCCCGACGTTGTGCCTTGGGAAAGACATTAACACGACCTTCCTCACTTCATCCAGGTGTAAAATGGGTAACTGACTTCAATCGGGGAGGTAAAGGCTACCATTACCTTCTGTCTATAATTTGTATGTGCCACTGTTGAAATAAGTTACTAGCTTGAGTGCAACCTAGTGTCACAAAGTCTCCATCTGTCCAATGGCAAAGAAAAACTGTATGTCATGTGAATACTGTGGTCAAAAAGTTTTCCTATTTTTTACAGCTTCCTATGACGAGGTGACGATCCTGTTCAGCGATGTGGTCACCTTTACAAACATCTGCAGCGAATGTAAGCCTACTCAGGTCGTTACTATGCTGAACGAGATGTACATGAGGTTCGACAGGCTCACAACTGTGCACGATGTGTACAAGGTGGGTGATCTTCCGCTAGTAATGGAGGAATGTTGCGATGCCCACATCATAACATTCATGCTGCTGGCTAACATTGTTTAAATCATGGTTACATACAGATCCTTATGTACGAATGCAAGTTCATCTGTGACGGTAATCAACATTATGACACCATTTTACACTCTATAACCGTACACAAAAAACAGCGCTTACCAACGAGCTTTCGATCATCCTCTGATGCTTTTCAAGTTGAAATGACCGGACCGGAAGTGTGACGTCAGCAAAGGGTCAAAGGTGCTTGGAGCTCAGTATCGGCCCCCGTCTCGGTTGAGGGAAATTCGGTGGTCTCTCCCCTGAGAAAGTAATCCTGTTCGGAATCCAGTATTTTCACCTTGTCGAAGTCCACAGAGAACTGATCGATAGTTCGTTGGTACGTGTATGATAAGTACTTTATTTTGTGTACGGATATAAAGTTTAGAGTAAATATGTCAACATCGCTGCCAGGCGCATGGAATAAACATAACTGTAATGTATACCTCTAGGTTGAGACCATTGGCGATGCTTACATGGTTACCGGAGGTCTGCCCATTCCCACCCGCACACATGCTGAAAGAGTGGTCAACATGGGCTTAGCGATGCACCTAGCGGTTGCCAACGTTAAGTCACCTGCAACTGGAAAAATTCTTCAGGTTTGGGAGTCTTAAGTTTTTACCGATATCTAAAAATGTTCGAATTAGATTGCATCTTTGAAACAGTTATGAGGGATATCGATTGCGTAAATTTATAGAGATACAAGGGAAAGAAAACTTGAAATGGAAAGTTTCTTGTATTTGTTTTTTTCTATTCTTTTTTCTGTCAACACTGATGAACATATCCGGAGCTAACGTCTCATTTTCAAACCGGTGCCCCGGTTTGAAAAAGGCCTTAAGGTGGTATCTCAATGCACTTGGGACACCGGTGCGGCACTGCGGGGTTCGAAAGATTTCTTAACGTATTTCAAAGATAAAAAACGAATTTTCTTACGTTTTGTGTATTTTGTTGTCTTCTAAGCCATACTTTTACGTATCACGCAATATCTAATCTATAAAAAATCGGCAAAAATAACACAACAGTGCCGCAGTGAACGAACCCCGCAGTGCCGCACCGGTGCCCCAAGTGCAGTGAGGTATACCAACCTAAGGGAGACTCTGACCGCGAGCAACTGTCCTTCAGATTCGGGTAGGAATCCACTCCGGCCCGACCGTGGCGGGAGTGGTTGGGGAGAAGATGCCGAGGTACTGTCTGTTCGGGGACACCGTCAACACCGCGTCACGGATGGAGAGTCATGGGATACCCGGCAAAGTGCACATCAGCATGAAAACCTACAAGTGAGTGTTTCTACTTGGCACAGTTGTTTTTTGTTTATAGAAATCGAAATAAGTATGCAAAGTTTAATGTTTCTTACAGCTCATGGGAAATACATGTATGAGGCTAATTTACAATATCGTTTATGAACATCTGCGTCTGACAGGACAATATATCATTTAAATATTAAAACTTTTTTCAATCTATTTGAAGTTCAATGATTAAAAATGAAGTTTGTGTATTATCATTGTTTGCCTACAATATTGTCTTCCTGAAACTGTTATTGACTTGCCCTTGTATTTGAAATGTGACATTTGATGGTATGACTCAATGTTGTTATGCACAACTCTTTCATCTAACAGGTTGATAAAAAGACGTGGGTTTGTCTGTGCGTCACGCGGCCCTACCGAGATAAAGGGAAAGGGACTCATGAACACCTACTTTGTGGAATCCAGTGCCGCCACGGATAATCAACTACTGGGTCTGCCCACCGATTCCACCGCAGGTTAGTTCATTTAAATGATCTATCCATCCATCCATCCGTCCATCCGTCCATCCGTCCGTCCATCCATCCATCCATCCATCCATCCATCCATCCATCCATCCATCCATCCATCCATCCATCCATCCATCCATCCATCCATCCATCCATCCATCCATCCATCCATCCATCCATCCATCCATCCATCCATCCATCCATCCAACCATCCATCCATCCAACCGTCAACCAATTCTTCTTTTCTGATTTCTGAAAACGTTTTGATTCAATTCCTGAATCCTTTTTCATGCAGATGTAGCCCAGATAGAAGAAGAACATCTCCTGCGGATGCACTATACTGATGATAACGATTACTGCTCGACTCAGAACTTCCCCAGTTCTGTTATAAGCAACGGTGAGTAACAGGTGGTATTTGGTTGTTTTGTATATAATGTTCACCTTATCTGTGCGATGAATCAAATCGTTTTGTTCTACAGTACCGACGAGAAGTATTGGAAGGTTCACTAAAGCTTCACTAACCTTGTTGATGAAGTTTGATACAATGTACTTTCGTTAAACACTAGCAAAATGTATCTCACCTCGAGTTTTCAGTGTCACTTACGTCTACCTTTTACGGGGGTGATGTTGATTCAATTACTCTGAGTACCGTGTGACCTTCGGATACTTATCGTAATGTACGCATAACACTAGTTCACCTTTTATCCGTGGAGTAACCTATATTCGTTGCTTTTAGGAACCGGGTAATTGTATATTAAATGTCAAGTCGACGGACGGTGGCTTCAAACTGATTTGAAATAAATATTGCAATATGAAACCACCAACCTTGTTTGTTAAAACAACGGATATAGGTTACCCCGCGGATAAAGTTGAACTATCGTTATATGTGTTCAACGAAAGTATCAAACTTAATCCTCTATCATGGATTGGCCAACACCGTAACTTCCTTGCTAATATGAAAGTGTCTTTTTGTTGTTAGGTGAGAAAATGGGACATCAGCAGACGCCGATACACGGGCGGATAAGGCGCAGCATTCAGTCCAAACTGTGTACGATTCTGTAGGACAAGCGGCACAGGTGTCGCACATGATACCACTACAAGACGAAGATAGTGTAAACCGTATAATATGATTGTGTAAAACGACAAGACAGGCTATATTTAATGTAAAAACTCTTCTGCGTATTGTTCTTTCTCTATCTGATCATACGTGAACACATATATGTATATATTCGTATCAGTCATGCGGTCCCATATATAAATCGCAAGGTAGAAGTAGAAGGGGTTGAATAAGCATTGCGACCAACCTATTGCTACCGGTACCGATAAGATATGATGTAGTTTGTATGTTTTCAAATTATATGATGCGTACAAATATATATATATTAAATGACATATTACGGTATTTGGTGTTGTATTTGAATCACTGACTTACTGATATTCTGTACTATGTTACTTAGTATTGATGCACCTAACTTACCAATTACATCATTAGATGAAAAAAGTTCAGGGATATGCAGTTTTACATACAGAAAAGGCCGTCAGGTTTATTCTATAAAGAGTAAAAGGTTTAGGTTAAAAAACAACGATCTTCCCACACCGGGAATCGAACCCGGGCCTTGGCGGTGAGAGCGCCAAATCCTAACCACTAGACCATATGGGATTTCGTTGTGAAGAGTGGTTGATATTAACATTTTAAACTTGCGTAAGCATAACGAATGTCTATTGTTGCCATTCTTGGTCTTAAACTTTCACATTCTTGCACAAACAGATGTGATATTGCATACAGGCTGTTATAATATTCTTTTTACGTGTAAAAACATTGCATTTTTGTATCCTCTTTCTTTGTGTTCTGCTGTAAGGTCCTCTAGCGGAAATATCGTAAAGCGCAGGTTTACACCACAACAATGGATGGTACCATTCAAAAAAGAGTAAAGTAGATTAGAGTAAAATATCATTCAAATATCAATTAAAATGATACATGATAGTAAGAATATTCCATCGACGCTAATGATATTAACTTCATTTATTTTTAGATTCATGGTTCAAGTTAACTTATTGCAATCGCCAAATTTATCCAATTTATCCCTATAATATTGAATGGAACCGTCTGCACCTGATGAGGGCAAAGGTGAATCTGTGCCTTGTTGTTTTGGTGCGTGCTAAGGTCGCTGTGGAGTAAGGTCGCCGTCAGGAACGTGCTTCGCGTTCGTCAGCACTTTTTCCTGGGCGTAAGTCTACTTTTACCTTCAAGCAATATATAGACCACACTGTCGTGATGTTTGTGATGTAAACCGAGTAGAAGAGAGCTGAACTTACGTTGTTTTCATGCATGTAACGTTATGTCGATTGGGAAAGCTGATAAACAAGTCTTCAGGTGCAAAAGTTTATGGGGGGCAAAGATCACTTGAGTCTCGACCTAAAGATCAGGTATCTTTTGTAAGAAGGTTTCAGACAAACGGAACGTTTTCTGAAATTATTATCTTTTTTCGTACCACTTGAATTTCTGTCATTTGACCGAAGATGGTAACGTTAAAGATGTGTATGCAAAGTTAGAGTTAAGGTCCGAGAAAACCCTTGCTGAGGACTTTTGGGGTGTCAAAAAGTACATGTTGCAGTTAAGCATGGACTCTAAGTTTTTGTCATAAAGTATCTTATTGCCAGCCGGTAATTTATGCAGATTTTTATGACGTCATGATGACGTCATCAATTATTATGGGGCCACGCCCATTTCCAGAAAAAATGAACCTACAGGCTGGGGATTGGAAAAAAGTCAATGGAATCTCTGGCATATGACCATAATAGTGATGGCAAGCCATACAAATTCGTTTTTCATCATATTTCCAAGTACTGATTTTTAACGAATTTTTTTGTGTGAATTTTTATTGCCCCCCATGCCCCCAGCCCTGGGGGACTCAAATAGCACCGTTTCGTTTCGGCCGAATTTGAAGCTTTAGTTTAGAGGGTTATCTCCACAAAAATGACCGTTTTCCCCATATTCTATGAGTAGTTTTACCATGGGTTCACTCTAAAAATCATATATCTATTGTAGTTGTAACGTATTTCCCGTTCAGGGGCCGTAAAAGAGCCAAAATCGCCGGGTTTTGGCCTGCATTCCATAGGCCCGCTCACTTCCGGTAAAATGCGAGGTCATTGACCTTTCAACACGCAGTAGTCAACAGAAATGGCGCGATTTGCAAATCCAAGCCGGGGGTGACTCCGCAAAAGCTGCCCAGCTGAAACAAACAACAACACGCGATGACGTCACAGCCATGCCGCCCCAGCTAAGATGGCGGACTAGATGACGGGCGAAACGCGCCTTGCGCTTCATGGCGAATTTTGGGCCGGAAAAAGGCCGTATACAGGGATATATCCTACAAAGTATTGTAGGGGAAGTCTTACGGATTATTCTGATGCATTTCTGGAGACACTCTGCCCGCTTTTTCTGGAGTTACGGACTTGTTTCTGATGCCGGACCCTCGCGTCCCTTTGTTATGCCATGCCGTGACATGAGCCGAGAAAAATATGCACGTCTGCGCTCACGATTTTCCACCGTTCTCGGTACGAAAACAGCCTCTACAGGACCTGACGATGAGATTGAAAAGTGTCCGGGATAGATAGCCCCGAGAAAGGCCGAATGTGGTATGGAATGATAATTTAGCAAATTGTTGAGGAATTTTTCGTCCGTAGTGAAGGATCGGACATTTACTTATTTCACGTTTGAAGTTCTACACTGTCTACAAAATATCGACAACCTGCATGTTGTAATGTTTGTCGAAGTTATTCTTCAACTACTCAATATGTAAAATTGTCAAGATAGTTGCCGTGTAGTCGGTCCGAAAATTATGTTCTTCCGATAAATTATGTCCAACTGCCGAGATCTCGGCAATAACGTTACTCTGTAATGGACATCCAAGAAAGAAAGCAGTTACATTACTGTAAAGATTGGAGTTTGAAAACATTGAATTTTTTACAATAAAAATGAACGCTAATGTTACTGTTCTTTTGTCATACTTGTTCACAAATATCATTTATCAGTGCAGTCAGGCTGTTGTTTACGTTGCTATCCATTCCAAGAAAGAAAGTCGTTGCAGTTGACGATAGATCGGAGTTTGCAGGCACTGAATTAATTCAAGTTTAAATTGAAAGACATGTTACTGAATAAAACTTTTCCTCACACCAAAATAATGTTTTATTGTATATACAAATAATCCGGGAATCCTCTTAGTCTTCATTCTTGGTACAGCTGGTAGGTTTGTCGTCCTCCACATAGCGCAGCCTGATTGGTCCAGCCGCCTCTTGTTTTCCCGCCATGATACCAGCTGTGCTCTCCCCAAGGGGCGGAGCCGGCTGTTCTCCATAAAGCCCCATTTTCCAGGGGGGTGAAAAACAATAATTTCCCCTTCAATATAGGGGTCAAATTGTGTCATTTGGGTAAAAAACATCAAAGATCTTCAAAATAGGCATAAAGAAACACCACTTCTGACGGAATAAAATTATTTTCAAGATATGCCTCAGCATGGGTTTACTCAGACCTTAATGTGTATGCAAATTATAAAAATATATTATGTATTTCAGTCCACGTAGACGTTTGCAAATATAGAATATACTCTACAAGAATGTACTGATCTAGTGCGTGAGGTGACAGTGACCACGTGTCTCGATTGTGAATCAGTGTTTAAATGTTTCCGGTATGAGAAATACGTGACTCTGACGGTCTGTGCACATCAACAATGGTTCCAATGCAATGAATAGCTTTACCTACTCTCCAAGCAGAGGTTGGTGGGAAAAATCGTGACCTTTTTTTCTTTCGATAAAAGGAAAAGGTCACGATTTTCCCACCAACCTCTGCTTGGAGAGTAACTTTACCTACATAAATTATAGTTTTCAGTTTAAAGGAGAAAAATCTAACTTATTTTTGTTTCAGTATTGTACAGTCCAGTAAAACGTTCAGTTTGACACCAGTTTTCTGCAAACCTCTGACCAGTCTGCACCTTTGTCTAGTGTTGAAAAGGATTGTCCAAGATGTTCGGCATCGAGTTTGCCCCCCTGAACATCCCCATGAAGCGGCGCCTGCAGACTGCCGCGGTGCTGAAGTGGTGTCTGTGCTTCCTCCTGCTGGGGCACTCCTGCTGCATCCTGGCTGTCGTTCTCCTCTTCACGCGATGGTGGTGGTTCTCCGTACTGTACGCCACCTGGGTCATCTTCTACGACATCAACACGCCCCACAGGGGGGGCCGGCGCTTCCAGTGGGTCCGTAACTGGACCCTGTGGAAATACATGGCCGAATACTTCCCCATGGAGCTCGTCAAAAGTGCAGACCTGGACCCGGAGAAGAACTACGTTTTCGGCTTCCATCCGCACGGCGTGCTGAGCGCGGGGGCTTTTGTGAACTTCGGTACGGAAGGGACAAACTTCTCGGAGGAGTTTCCCGGAATCCGTCCCCACTTGCTGATCCTGACGGGAATATTCTGGATGCCATGGCACAGAGATTACGTGATGACCAGTGGTAAGATTAGAACCAAATCTACAACACGAAAGTAAGATCAATGGAAATTGAATTATACTTTTCAGACCACCTAGCTGCTTGCTTCTAAGTGGGACATACTGTAAAGGCCTTTAACTTTGCAGGCATTTGATTTTGAAGTAGAGAGAATGTGGAGTGTTTGCTGAGCTTTTCAGTTAACAATTGAAACAAGCTTTTTAAATACTTTTCCCTAGGGTTAGGTGGGCAGAAAACAAAACTTGGCGTTAAGATTGCATTAGGTAACATATATTTATATATAATACTGCAAAACTGCAACAATTTAAGTTTGAATTTTTCTTTTATAGGATGCTGTGCTGTGAGCCGTGAGTCTGTGGAATGGATTCTGACCAGACAAGGAACAGGCAACGCTGCTGTCATTGTTGTTGGTAGGGAAATGTCCTGTTGTTGTGGTGGTTGTAAGCTTTCCTGGTGATCTCTCTTCTGAAAAATCATCACACTGCATTCCTTTATCTATTCAGTGATGCTGTCGGTGTGCCTACTTCACACTTTTAATACTTTTGTTTACCTTATAAGGGTCCACAGAAATTGATGAAGTTTTGAAGTATAAAAAATATTTATTACATCGACTTTCTAAACTCGCAGGAGGTGCCATCGAGTCCCTGGATGCCATGCCTGGGAAGTGTACTTTGACTATCAAGAGACGCAAAGGCTTTATCAGGATGGCTATGAAGCATGGGTGAGTTTTATACTGTCTATTCTATTCTTCTGTTTTCACAGGGGCTATGCAGATTACAGACTGAAGCCAGCCACATAACAATTTCGTTGTCAGCTACATCTGACTTGTCTGTTGCTAAGAAGATTTCCCTGGATACCAGACAGGATCGGGCAGCTAGCCAGTTTATTCGGCCCAAGGCAGTCAGCCCGCCGATCTCAAATTAGTGCTCCAGGGAGTTTAAGCCCCAAAAGTCCAAACTTCTTTTCCCAGAGCAGTGCTGTCTCCAGGACCCGTACGGATATTTGCTTGTTGGGATGGAAAATAATTTTACCTCATTCGTCACAAAATTGACATGAAGCTATTGAAAATGTACTTTCATAAGCTTAAAATAACATATTTAACTAGGAAAATCCAAAAAAATGGGCTCCCAAACAATGAGTGGGACGGATAAAAATTCTAAGCTGGAGACAGCCCAAGCCCAGAGACAGGGTTACTAGCTGCCATGCTACTAGCTTTATCAAATAATGTTTAGCTTTATCTAATAAAACATGATTGTAAAGTTAACACTTTAACATGTTGTTTTCTTTCCCTCCATAGTGCTGACCTGGTTCCTGTGTACTCCTTTGGTGAAAACGAGATCTACACCCAGCTGAACAACCCACCCGGGTCGTTCATCAGGAGTTTCCAGACCAAGCTGCAGAGGTTCACGGGTTTCGCTACCCCGCTGTTCCACGGGCGGGGCGTGTTCCAGTACACCTTCGGCATCGTGCCTTACCGGAAACCCATCCACACAATCGGTATGGAGTCAGCTCTCAAATTTGTTGCTTTAAGTCATTATAAGCATTGCCTTATTATGCATTATCTTCTTTCTGATAACTCTTTCAGAGTTCTGCTTTGTTATTAGCTTTGTCTGTTTTGTTTCTGCATGTGATTCAAACTATCTTACCATAGCATATATTGCCATATTCATTTTACTGGTTTGGCTGTTCAGCAATTGCACAGCCAGTGTTGCCTAACTTAAGCCTGTGGCCATTAGTATTACAAAGGGCTAGCCAAAAACACCTTGGATTTGGTGCTGCCAGTGTGTCAACATCTGCACACTTGCCACTAAGACCCGTGAAATTAGAGCATATTTCTGTCTGTGGGACTGGAAGGGTTGCAAAGCATTAAGGGTAAGGACTGAAGTCTGTCATCTCTTGTTTGTTTCCAGTGGGCACCCCAATCCCTGTGGAGAAGAATGAGAACCCGACAGAAGAGGAGGTGGAAGCCCTACAGAGGAAGTACATCGCTGAGCTCACCGTGCTGTTTGACAAGTACAAGGACATGTACGACATGGCGGACCATGAGCTGGATATTCAGTAACCGTCTTTTTGATTGACATCTCTTAAACTGGCTAATCTGGCGGAGTCATGTTTGAGTATTGTAAATGCCCTTCACTTTGTGGGGATTTGATTTTTCTGTTAAAAATTGGAGTGTTCACAGTGGTTTTAAGGTCATGTTGGAAACAATGGGGTAGAGTCGATTCCACATTACCAAGAGGGTCTTTCTTGCCTTTTGTTCCAACATTTTAAAAATCTTTATAACATTCTAAATGTGATAAGTAACTGTTTAGAACTATTTATAACATCTGTGTGATGTTCTAAATATTTTGTCTAGTGTTCATACATGTTAGAAACATTTCTAACATCAAATCCATTATTTCTGTTAGTTTCTAAACTGTTCCAACATAGATTCATCATTTGTGATCACATGTGATCATATGTTCGAACAGTGAAACAAAATGATGAAACCGGGTCAGTGGGCTGGGAAGAGGGCAATTCACACATCCCTGCCAAGTACAGGAAATTGTGTCTGTCTGACAGCTTTTCACAAAAGAGCCACTAGTGTCTATGAAAGAAAATCTAAAAATACAAGACCCAAACAAAAGGCCCATATTAGCAGCTTTGTTTATTGGGGTAATAAAAGTTTTTATGGAGGAAAAACATGACGCAAATTGTTGGAACATATAATCACATGTTCCAACAATAACAAAAACACATAGATGTTTCTAAATTGTTGTAAATAAAGAGATATTTGTACCATTAATTTCCCAATGTTTCCAACATATGTAGATAGGTTCAAACATGTTCAAACTTTCATTTTCAATTGTTTGAACAATTTAGAACTTCAGTGACTGAAATGTTCTTTTGCTTAGAATAGTTCAAACTTATTACAAATATTATTTCAAAACCCTCTCGGTGACTTGGAATCCACTCTAGGAGGGCAGAAGACAGAAGAAGCATTTGTGTGGATGTTTTGAATCTTCACCGTGAAAACTGGAAAGATAAAACCGCTGTGAATATTTCATTATTTACAGTATCTCTAGCATAGGGACTACAAGTATACAGGTAAAGACACAGTCACATACCTTGTACGATTTTTGGAATGACACATTGATAACTGTCACAAAACTGTCTTTGATGTGCTGTTGTATGGCATATGTAAGAAAACTTTTGAGAATCAACTATATTGTCAACAGTGATGTCCTGTTTAATAGCTAATGCCTTGTCTTTGCCGTTGAGTATAAATTTGTGCCTACACTACCCATTTCTACAAACAAATTTGTACAGACTGAGATATAAATGTAAGTTATGATGACAATATTAGCTCTTATATACCACTATACGCATGTACAATGAGTTTGATGCTTTTCATACTTCTTAACCCAATCTTTCTATGTACTTTAATATAAGTCTACAGATGCATTTAAGGTTTGCAATCCTTTGATTTGCTCAATAATTATAATGAAATATATTTCTATAACAAAAAAAGAAAATGTGCCAAGATTGATGTTAAGTATATTACTGGCTAAAACTATTTTCAGTAATTTGCAATGCTGCTAGTTCATTGGATATTGTACTTCTTGAATTTGCCTTTGAAGAATTTTGAAGCCATAATGTGTGACTTGTAAAGTAGACAATTGTGAAATGTCAATGTAGTAATAAAGTAGCACAATGACAAAGTACATTTGTAGTAGTAAAGTAGCAATTGTCAACTAAGAGTGTTTGTGAATCTTAGTGATTCTTTTGATATATAAAATAACTATCATATATGAGACTTGAAAATGTACTAAGAACATCAGATTTTTGACAATGTATACTGTTGAGTGTTGTGATAATAATATATATTTGAAAATAACTTTATGAGACTTGAAGATGGAGTATTTAGAATGTCTTGTATAGTGCTGAGTGATATGGCATTGAGAATTTGTGATTTGTAGATGATGCTCTATTTTGGTGTACTGTGGAATGATAATCTGCATGTTACTACACGTAAACATAACCAGTATTCAAATCAGGGCTTTAGCCAGCTCAAAATTTTTTTCCGTCAGCCAATTACAATCGTCGCGAAAACCGCGAAAATTAATTAGAAGGACTGAACTGAGACCTTGAAAAACGGGTTTTAATGAGATTATCGTATATGCGAAAGGGCGCCGACACACATTGTCAACAATCATAACAATAGCAAAACAAACAGTGTGTGGCTTTTACGGCCGTGGACGGCATCCCCAAGCCGCATGTAGCTTCCACCAAGGATTTTTGTCCGTCAAGGTTGACAGATTTGTTTTAAAATTTTTCCGTCAGACGCAGCAAATTTCCGTCAACGGACGCTGGCTAGACCCCTGATTCGAATATACAAATCAAAGTTGCATTGAAGTTAAAAAGAGGGGAAAATGATCTCTACTTGATGTTTTGTAATGGATAAATGGATAATATATTTAAGAAAATGTGAGAATGATATTAAAAAGAAAGTGTCTCTCTACAATGTGTACAAGTGTTATCATTGAAACACAGAACCTTACTTTATTACCTAACATCATATGCTGGTTAAACTCCTTGAACAAGAAATCAAATAATACTGGAACTATTGATATATTACTTTCACAATAGCTATTAAAACTATCAAAGCAAATTGATACCCATTTGAAAGTGTGTTGCAGAATATACTCTCCAAGCAGAGGTTAGGCTCCGGCTGTTTTTTTAACGTTTTTTAGTCGTTTTTATCGGGCTTTCTATTTTGTCATTTTTCCTGAAGTACGACAGCCAAACTGGTTTTGACACAGCAAGATATTAAAAAAAAGATAGAAAGCCCGATAAAAACGACTAAAAAAACAGCCGGAGCCTAATCTCTGCTTGGAGAGTTGCAGAATAGACAAAGTGGAATGATAGATGGTTTTTACGGTTTAAACCTTAATCTACTCATCTTTGAAAAAGGTAGGCAAATTCAAAATAACAACAGTACAAATGTAGCAACAAACATACAGTTACTAGTACTGTATTTGAAATCTATATCAAGATGATTGCATAATCTTGATTCTAAAAAAAGTTCTAAATTGGGTAAAGCAACAACTGGTGAAAGCCAAATTATAATAGCATTTAACAAAAAAAGCCTATCTAGTAATATCGATTCTTGACACTAGTCAGAGTCTAAGTCCTGAAGGCCTTTTGCCTGTTCGAATTTGTCCAGCTCCAACATGGGGTCTTCCTCTTGTTCCTCATCACTGCTGGTAGGTCTGGAAACAAGTAGACGTGTTGTCTTATTGCATTACTTTTCTTATAGAAATGAACATTAATTTCAATATATATCTTGGATCAAAATTTGGCCCAACATCCTACAAAAACAGTAATAAACATACCTTTGCCAAATAAACCAGGTTTGTTATGTAGAATGATGTCTGAAGACATAAATGTGCTACTCATTATATTTTATCTTATATGCCTGGAGTTGGTTCATAACATTTTGCCATTGCTTATACAAATTAGATCCCTATTTACATACTAATATTAAATTGTATCAAGCATCACTTAAGCTGTCAGCATACCAAAAATCATGATGATCCATTCAATCCCTTCTTGACTTATTATCTTTCAAAGTAGGAAACTAAACCGGCTCCTGCAGTTCAAGAAAAGATGTTAGCGGACCCAAACATACACCTATTACTCTCTGCCATCTTTCTCAGTTACATATGAGACAAGTCTGAAAGTCCTATCACGGAATACAGTGGATTTATCAACTTTCCTCATTAATTATGCAAATTAGCTGTTAATTTGCATAACTGGTATCTCATTATGTAACGTTTTACTTAGGCTATCAACATACCAAAAATCATGACGATCCGTCAGCACGTTCATATTTCCATTAATTATGCAAATGAGATCATCATCTGCATAATTAACATGCATTGATATTTCTCTCTTTCTCATCTATACATGTGACAAGTTTGAAAGTCCTATCATGAAATGCAGTGGATTTATAAACTTTCCTCATTAATTATGTAAATTAGTTCCTGATTTGCATAATTAGTTTTTCATAATGTACATTGTTACTTGGGCTATCTACATACCAAAAATCGTGATGATTCATCAACACGTTCTCGAGTTATTCTCGTCCAAAGTTTGAAAGGAAATCGGCGACTGCAGTTCCAAACAAGCCGCTAGGGGGTCCAAACTTATAGTACTTACTCTCTGCCTCAAGGGCTATCTACCACTCAAAAATCAGTGGATTTAT
>NC_049990.1:11188949-11201227 GCF_000003815.2 Branchiostoma floridae | reverse complement strand
GCGTTCCAAACAAGCCGCTAGGGGGTCCAAACTTATAGTACTTACTCTCTGCCTCAAGGGCTATCTACCACTCAAAAATCATAACCACAGCATGTCCAGAACACGAGATATCAAATATTGAGGTTCTGCTGCAGTACCTTAGCATGCCGCTAGGGGGCCCATTATCGAACTTGACCTTCGTTTTCCCGACCCCTATCCACCTACCAAATATCATCGGGATCCATCCAAGGCTTCTCGAGTTATACTGTTAACACACAGACAGACAGACTCACAAGCCTAAAACATAACCTTAGCCATTCTGGCAAAGGTAATGGTTCAAACCTGTATGCATTACCAATATTTGCTAGTAGAACACATGTATGAGACTAATTATTGCACTAATATAAAATCCTTAGCATAAATTCTGAAACCGTACTCACAAGTGTATGAGCTCTGTTCTTTGCCTTGGCTTGTGACCTCTCAATATTTCTTCTCTCTGTCAATGAAGGAAAATAAAGGTCATTATGAGAAAAATCGTTTAGTACAGAATCTCTGGAAAAGTATGTAAGATATAAAATACTTTTATTTCATACTTTTAACACATGTATATACTGTCTACATCTTACCTGCATTCTTTCCTCTCTCTGTTTCTGAAGAAGTAGTTGTTGTTGTTCCTTCTTGATACTCTAAAAAAATCAAATTGTGCACTGTTACATGTTTGGCTTGTACATTGCAATTGGATCAAGTAATTCTGTACTACAAGTCATTCTCAGTCATTCTGTACTGATTACAGGTATACTTGACATGCACTTTGCAGGTAAGTCAGTAGGGGGCAGTCATGTCAGGTGAACTACTGGGGTATCTAGTACAATCTACTTTTGCATTGCCAACATCATTACATGAAGCATATGCATATTAAAAACATCAATATGACTTCTGCCTATACTAGTACTTCATTTGGTGAAAGTATTGCTCATCATACAGTAACCTTGAAAGTTGCCAGATTGATCTAAATCATGCAATGTTGTAAATATACGTACAAATAATCTGTAGGCTCAGCTCTCCAAAAAGCACAAAGAGTGACAGCAATTGCATGGCTCTAATCTTTTTTAAATTTAGTATTAGATTTAACCCTCCCACAGCTGTCTTCTGTGCAAAATATTGTTACATGGCAATCCCAGTAGCAGGGCGACTAGGTTAATACATGTTTTTGTACATGTATTAAGTACTCACAAGCTGTCTTCGTTTCTCTGTCTCTTCCACGTGTTCTTGCCTGTGTGCCTCCTCTAGAAACTGTGTTAATCCTGAAACAACAAAACCATCAATGAAGTCATTTACATCAGGGTCTCACAACCATCTTATAAATAAAATAGAGGCAGGGAGCATCATAAAATTCCCTAACTTATGATCTACTGCTTACCAAGTCACAAGTTCTATCTGTATAAAGTTACATCAATGAAGTGGTGGATTACTCGTTCCTTTAACAAAGACTGGACTTGAGGACAATAAAAAATTTGGTCAAGTCCAATTTTGCGTTGGACATTAAAACGCAAGCCTGAAGTCCAGCCTTGTTTGCTTTGGTCCGCTCCCAAAGGTTGCTGGCGATCAAGGCTGGACTCCAGGCTATTATTAAGGCTCACCTTTGTTTCAAACTGATTTCTACCAACTCAGATGGATTTACTAATAGTTACATGGTTAGTTGAAAGTTGACAATGTTCCAAAATGTGTCATGTAGTAGATACATGAGGTGATCTTATTCTATGTTCTGCTTATAAGAAGTACCATCAAGAGGTTACACATTACAACATTAGAAACTTTACTTACTGGGTGAATCTGGCACCGGCTCATGGGCAAAGTTTTTGGCTGTAAGAAAAACAAACATGCAAGGTCACTCAAATTATTAAGCACAAGCCTATGTTGACATGTATCTAGTTGATATATGGTAAATTCTAAAGAATCTTAGAGAAAGTATCCTTACTAAATACATAGTTTATTATTCAATAGGTGCATATATGCTATCCTCTGAAGTTAAAAAGCCTTGTATGTGTAATACTTCATAGTTTGTGTTTCTAAAAACATTTTGCAACAGTGGGGAGGGTGGGACATAGAAACTTTACTGCTTTAAACTTTAATACTTTCAAACTTGTATTATTGACAACCCCTGTTCTTTGCCCGATCCCAATACTAATTTTCCACGCTAACATAAAGAAATCAAGATAATTTCTATGATCTTTAGTAATTTTGATATTACACGTACGTTGAAACGAAGCACTGGCGACTTTCAGTCTCTGCCGGGTGTCTCCGGACACAAGCCGAGATTCCATCGGCGGCTGAAGAGTTATGGACTTCCAGAAGACTTTGGCGTACTCCACATCTTCTTTGGACGAGCCGCAAAATATCGTTTTTCCAGTCACGGGAGTATCGATGTGACAGGAATCTTCGAAATAATTTTCTTCATCAAGATTGACATCCAAAGCAGGCGAATTTTCAATCACGTCCGCCATTTTGGATATCGACGCCGTTGCCATAGGCAACTGTGGTTCAATGACCTCAATCGTGTCAGAGTTCGTCAGCTTACCGGTTATACACACGCATATGCAGGAAGCCTTGTCTAAGTCATGACTTATACCGTATTACATCTGCGTACTTTGCAGACATTTGGAAAGGATAAAAACATACATTATTTCGTGGTAGGTTTGGGCATCTTTAAAGCTTTAGAAATTCTATTCGAGAAGTGCTTTTGAGGAAAATTTTGTATAAAAGAGTGGCTGATAATTAATGAAAATGTCGTTTTTGATACTTTCTATCCATAAATATCTGTAGGCCAGTGCTAGCATTCTTTCTGTCACAACAACGTATACTTTTATGCAACTGAAACCCTATGATTTCTTAAACACGTGCAGGGTAGACAATTTTTCTGACACAATTACATAGATGCAAACAGTATATACATGGCCCAAGGGCGTCTGTGCATAACGTCCTTGCATGGCTTGTAGCATCACGTTATCAGGCATACACATATAAACGTGTACGTGTAGAACTGGCACCACAGATAAAGTCTTCACTTGTCTGGAAATTTTTAAAAGATGGGGGACATTGAAAGTTATCATTTTGTGTGGCGGAGAACATACTGATTTGTTGACATGGATGGCATCCACTTTGTGTGCACACAAAAACTGACGAAAACATGCCAAGAAAAAAGCTGCCTTCATTATGGAATCTAAGTGGTCTGGAAGCTTGCACATATGACTAAAAACACAGAACATGGTATACCATGCTGTAGATTATTTATTTTTGCTCATCGTATCCGTTCCACTTTGACTTTAGTGGGCTTCTCTCATTAGTATCGACTTTCGTATATTATATTGCCAATTCATTGCTTGTATTTTGCTGATTTCACAATTCTCTATTACGTTGTAAAGATTGGATGAAATATTTTTGAAACATTGAAGTGCGCGCGAATGTCACACGTATGATCAATTCAGTCTAGCCGGAGTATAAAGGCCATGTTGATTTGATTATATGGATGGCATCTTCTAGGAACCCCCAAAAAATGCGAGCGAGCGAATGAGAAAAATAGCCGAAAAAAGTTGCCCTTATTATGAAATCTACATGGTCAGGAAGATTGAATAAATGACTAAACACACGGGATATGTTATGCCAAAAACAGATTCTTCATTTTGTTCTTTCACATCTTCTTCTGTGATCTTGGAATTGAGTCTGGCACCCTATTGATGAGTTTCTGTTTTGTGATATATCTTTTGCAATCTATAGCATATATTTGCTCATTACACAGATGCATGGCACGAGAGTATGGTTGTAAACTCATTTTTTGTTTGTTGAAATGGCCGAAAATTGAAGCACGTGGATGTCATCCATATAATTAAATCAACGTGGCCCAAGAGTAAAACATACTTGGTTTCTTCGGTTGTCGATTCTATGATATACACGCTGCTTTTGTACAGCAATATTTAATTTTCAAGATGAATCTGTGCCTATTATCTGCCACCTGGTCTAATTTGTTTAAGCGACACGGTCCATAAACTCTGCCACGGTACATTGATGGAAAATGAGAAGTGTGTACATGTGTATATTAGAAAATTTGCTAAACTCACGAACGAAGCCATGATGCTCTTGAATACCAAGTGTTCAGGATATATACACTGGTACAGAGGTGCTGTTGTTGGCCAATTGTTATAGTGAGAAATATGTAGTAATTGCCGTGCAAGGACAAGAGACTATTGGAGAGCGCACCTTAAAGGTTTGTAACTTTTCTAGGAAATATTTTTGTTTTCTTGTGACAGCTAAGAACTTTGGTTTCGGACTGAATTTGTTTCTCCGCAATTGCATAAAATCATATAACCCCGCATGTACCCCGTAGCCCGTAGCACATGCATTCTTTCCGAAGACACTAGAGACATTGCGACTGGCGTGAAAATATATGAGTGTCATAACCCACAAACGCCGAATAAAGGGGGTATTTCACTGAAGCTGCGGTGGTGTTTTAGACCCTTGGTGCACGACCTTGGTACTGCAGCAAAACGACGTCTGTTTCTGTATCTTTTGTTTTGGGCCTGCTATCTCGTCTTGGTCAACAAGGGATTTAGAACTGAACTGTTTTTATATCTAATATTCTTAGTATGGTCTTGATGTTTCGTGTTCTCGATGAAATGTGTGCTAATTTCCAAATAAAGTCCTTGTATGCACAGGCCATGCAGAGTCTCTTCGTTGTAGATTTTGTAACTTATTTGACGTACGATCATTTACACTGCCTATCATCCGGGATGTCTCTACCCACTAGGAATACACGGCTGATGGGAACAAAAACAAGCACACAGTGAACACCGAAGCATATATTCATTAAGTCACAGTATAAGTTTCACAATTTTTGAATATCAAGGAAAGAGAGGAAGCTAAGTAGACCCCAAATGAAACATGACAGTCAATGACCAGAGCTAGATCTAGAGTATGAATACTTTAAAGAAATTAATTCTGTCGAGTATAGCAATATCACCATTTCAACAGTTGATAAGATTCCTCTAAATACACTTGCAGTCCCGACAATATCTAAAGTGAATTTTAAGCTTACTGCGGCTGTTTACATCCGTACTCTTTTATTCCCAAATCCTTTTTCCTGCTTTACGAGATATTATAATACCAAGTCTACGATTTCATACATTGCAAATTCAGTCTTCTAATCTTAATCACTCTTAAAGTATACGATTAAAACCAAGTAACACGAAAAAAGACATACCTGGTCAATACAGCAGGTAGTTAAACTTTAAATATTGATGAAATATCATCATCCTTTCAATAAAAGATGTAATCTAAGTTTAGTATACATTGAATGCCATTCCAGACAAGTTCTGCCGCCCAGAAAATGCAGGAATGTTTTTCTTTTTTTTCACTTTGGACCAAATGTCATATTTTGAATTGCCTTATCTTTTTTATACTAACTGGCCCCGACCTCTAAAGCCATGTTGTGCGCTCAATCTCTCTAAAATCGTCATCTCTTACAATGAGACTACCACGGCCGTTGCTTATCTCAGCTTCATGTATTTCAGCCCTGTTGTAAGCCTGGCATGTACCTTTTTGTGCCCCATGAGTCTTCAAGAAAGTCACATCGACTCGTCTAGAAGCCTGTAAGTTGTAGCTTGATTCAGCGACGCTTTGGGTACGTACTATCTTTCGTTTGGGATAAGGCGAATCTACTCTCCTATGCTTAGTTATGTGGGGTCTACTAACTGCGGCCGTCATTGGTGTGTCCATCCCGTAAGCACCTGCCATGGTGGCTTGTCCATATGGTGTGATGACATCATCTTCTTCAATCTGACTGTCCCGAATGACTTCGTACTGATCTTCCACCGTTTCGTATGCATGCTGGGACAACCGGTCAGGGTCGACGTTCTGATTCTGATCTTGCACATTGTCCACTTTCCAAATCTTATATGTGCCCTTTTTCAACACAAGGATGAGAAAAAAAGACAAGGCAACTACAGATGATGTTAAAAGCGTGGTTATGACCAGATCTAAGTGGTTGATTGAAATGTTATTGTTCATATCTGAGCTCAGTAAGTAGATTATTTGATTGTTGCCTTTACCAGTCCTTGTCTGTGTTTCTGTAGTATAGGACACGGTGGTAATGATACTAGGATCACTGTTTAACGAAGTTACGCTGAGATAAGCTGTGATGTTCACATCGCCCGAAGACGAAGTAAACATCGATGTGCACGAAACTTGCTCACCGCGCCATTGTTGTAGTAAGATTGGACTGACTATCAGAGAGGATACAGTTTTTCCCACGAAGTTATCGGTAGTGTTCTCTACTTTTGAATAATTTATTGATGTATAGCTGCAACATGTAAAGCCTTCTGGATTCATGTAGAAAGATGTGGTAATGTTAAAGTCTCCAAGGTAGACGTTTCGTACTTCTTCAAATGATACGCTCGAGATGACAAGGTTTGTATTATTCGGCAGAGTCCATTGGATTTGAGGAGGTCCTTCTTCCCAATACATTTCACACCGAAACGTCCGACCATAATTATAATCTTTTGTATTTATGATAACCTTCGGAATAGGGCACTGCATGGATGCTGTCACTGCATTCGAAAGTTCACTCAACTTTGCGCCACGTAAACTATCTGGGTAGACACACGTTAGTAGCTTGATATGTGAATTTTCATCATCTAAAGCATTCAAAAATGATTCAATGAACCAACGAAGAGAACACGTGCATCTGAAAGAATTCTTATTCATATCTAAGTTAATATACTTCCAGACGTCGAAATTATCCCAACTGTCAATTTTGACATGCTTTTGCTGTAGACTTGTGATCTGATTGTCCGAAAGATCAAGAGTCTCTAATAGTGGAAGATGTAGAAAGGCCTCTGCTTCTATATAATGAATTTGATTTTGGGACAAATGTAAAGAACTAAGAAGACTTCTTCCCTTTGAGGCCGGGAACCAAAATCGTCTCACCACCCTAAGATTGTTACCGTCAAGACGTAGAACTCGAAGGCTTTGCAGGTCATTGAAACTGCCTGAAATAGTTGAATATTCAAATATCAACAACCATGCTATACGTTAGTGATTACGATGCACATGTATCCACATTTATTATAATATATAGTCATACGTCTTGAAATATCTGAACTGTAAAATGACGCATCTAATAGATGTTGATGATACGATATGACAGAGACACACATACATTAGTAATATTGAGAAAACATTAATGGTTTGTAAGGATTTATATGAATTATGTATCACTTTTGACCTGGCCATTAAAGAAGTGGATGGGACATAGTGGAAACAAGTAATGGACCCCCCTTCTTACAGATATACATGTATCTTCAGGCTGCATAATTTTGTACGAGAAGCTATATAAGCTTGTTAAGTATTTGGTGAAGAAACGTTTATGAACATTAGACTTACCTTTGTCTATGGTATGGATTTTGTTGTAGCTTAGGTCCAAGATCCGGATATTCCAAAGATATTTGAAGTAGCCTGCCTCGATGACGTCGAGTTTGTTCCAAGCTAAGTGCAGAGCAACCGTATCTAGTTCATAGGCACCAAACGCCTCGTCTTCTATGAAGGCTATTTCGTTATGAGTTAAGCTCAAATGTCCGCCGACTTGAACAAGCCACCTCTTCCCTAGGTACGTAAGCCGGTTGTGGCTCAGTGAGAGGTTGTACAGAGACGTGAACCCGTCAAACGTGTTGTTTTCGAGATATTGAAGGTCTCCTGAAACAGAATGAGCTGTTATCAGTACAGAAGTATGAATGAATGAAGACCTTTGTTGCATGCATATTTTTGCCACATATGGTTGAGTACGTATACAGCTGCAAATCACAGCAAGACATATATTGTTAACATACACAAATTAACACTTCAATTAAAGAGGTTCATCTTCTCGCTTTTCAATTATAGTAGGGATAAAAGACTATGTTCTTTGAATTGAAAGGTTTTTCTACTTGCATTTGGAACATCATTTTTTTACAGTCAATAACAAGAGTTCGGAGACCTCATACCTGCATGGAATATTCATTTTTAGTAAATTTCTTGTTGTATCTTGTCTCAGTGATTATGCAAATATGACTGATTATGCAAACATGGGTGTAAATCTATTCTAAATGATGGACTTCTGTACCAAACTGATAGAATGAATTGTACATGTAAAAGTCTGTTCATTTGACAGAATTTCATTTTATAATGAATCATGACCATCTTGACAAAGCTGAAGAAGGGAAGAGAAAAAGGTCTGTTCCTTTGGCAGATTTTCATTTTATAATGAACTAGAGTTCCACGAACACATACCTTTGCCAAATAAACCAGGTTTGTTATGTAGAATGATGTCTGTAGACATAAATGTGTTACTCATTACATTTTATTTTATATGCCCGGAGTTGGTTCATAACATTTCGCCATTGCTTATACAAATTAGATCCCTATTTACATAATGATATTGAATTGTATCAAGCATCACTTAAGCTATCAGCATACCAAAAATCATGATGATCCTTTCATCCCTTTTTGACTTATTCTCTTTCAAAGTAGGAAACTAAACCGGCTCCTGCAGTTCAAGAAAAGATGTTACCGGACCCAAACATACACCTCTTACTCTCTGCCATCTTTCTCAGTTCCATATGTGTCAAGTTTGAAAGTCCTATCCCGGAATGCAGTGGATTTATCAACTTTCCGCATTAATTATGCAAATTGTTAATTTATATAATTATTATCTCATTGTGTAAGTTGTTACTTAGGATATCTACATACCAAAAATCATGACGATCCGTCATCATGTTCATATTTTGCCATTAATTATGCAAATGAGATCATCATCTGCATAATTAATATATATAAGTATTTCTTTCTTTCTCAGCTACAAATGTGACAAGTTTGAAAGTCCTATAAAGGAATGCAGTGGATTTACAAACTTTCCTCATTAATTATGCAAATTAGCTGTTGATTTGCATAATTTGAATTCCATCATGTAAGTCTTCCCATTGGCTATCTACATACCAAAAATCATGACGATCCGTCAACACGTTTATATTTTCTCATTAATTATGCAAATGAGGTCGTCATTTGCATAATTAATATGGATTGATTTTTCTCTCTTTCTCATCTATATATGTGACAAGTTTGAAAGTCCTATCATGAAATGCAGCGGATTTATAAACTTTCCTCATTAATTATGCAAATTAGTTGCTGATTTGCATAATTTGTATTTCATAATGTACATTTGTACTTGGGCTATCTACATACTAAAAATCGTGACGATCCATCAACACGTTCTCGAGTTATTCTCGTCCAAAGTTTGAAAGGAAATCGGCGACTGCAGTTCCAAACAAGCCGCTAGGGGGTCTAAACTTATAGTACTTACTCTCTGCCCCAAGGGCTATCTACCACTCAAAAATCATAACCACAGCATGTCCAGAACACGAGATATCAAAAATTGAGATTCTGCTGCAGTACCGTAGCAAGCCGCCAGAAGGCCCATTATCGAACTTGACCTTCGTTTTCTCGAACCCTACCCACCTACCAAATATTATCGGGATTCATCCAAGACTTCTTGAGTTATGCTGTTAACACACACACACACACAGACACACACACAGACTCACAAGCCTAAAACATAACCTTAGCCATTCTGGCAAAGGTAATTATACAAATGACTATCACATTTACATCTTATCATATGCATGGCAATGTACACTTTTAACTAACTAAGTTACACATGTTACACATATGAAATCGTGGTAAAGTCACATTGCATTTCATGCAGGCGATAGGAAGAATGGAAATAGGTTTTGTAGAAGCCTTCTCTCTTTGCCATACCATCTACATTCAACAAATAACTTTCTCTCTCATATAGAATAAATAACACACATTTCCAATATCTCGATCTGTGGAATTTTGACAATTTTCATAAACTATTCAAACGTAACACGAAGCAAATGCACACAATTCAAAAGTGTTGTATAATTTCCATTCGGTTCCGTACCATGGCCAATGATAATTGAATCTCTTACCTGGTTCTATGTAGAGGAGCCGCAAATGTTTCAAGTGGCTCACGTCTGCCGAAGACAGGTGGCCGAGGCTATAGTTGCGCAGCCACAGCGATGGGGAGGTTTGAACACGTTGACAGGAAGGTATGGCATCCCTGTGTCGCGATGTCTCCACGGGATCGCAGACGGCACATGAGTCTCCAAACAACGGTGCCATATCACTGCCCGGAGGACACGCCGTATGAAAGAATCGACAATTGGGACAAACACCCATTTCAGACGACACTCTTCTTAAAGCGGTTAAAAGAGCGATGAGCAAGACGAGCCGCGTCATTTCTTACGGGTTCTCTAGTTCTGTTCACACTATTACTACATGTCGAGTCCTTTTCAATGCTTTCCTCTTGCATATGAATGTATGGTCGACATAGCGCAGCAAATTTAGGCAAGGACCTAAGGTAGACAATTACTTTTCTCCTAGGAGGTACATGTACATGTACATAAATTCATAGTATCCCGAAGACATCCTTTTTTGTAACATCGGTACGAACGATCCCTTGCATTCAAAACTTGTCAAAATATATGTGGATGTAGAATCTCACTTGGAAAAGTCGTAGTTGTGCGTGCTTACGTATTTCATGTCGGTACATCTTCCATAGTAGAAAATATTCTGTTCTGATCACAATATTACAATATCAATTACTGTTTTAATGTTTTCCTCTTGCATATGCATGTATGATCATAACGCAGGATGTATCTAGGCAAGGACCTAAGGTAGACAATTTCTTTACTCCCACGTGGCACATATACTACATAAATTCATGCCCCTTTTTTTATAACATCCGCACTATTACTTGTATTCAAAACTTGTCAAAATATAAATATATGTGGATGCCAATTCTCACTTTTTATATTTTTAATATTAACCCTATCCAGACTGGGCTTTTTTGGCATTCCCTGGACTGTGTGTGTGTGTGTGTGTGTGTGGGGGGGGTCATTCGACCCCCCGTCGTATTTTCAAAGCGGCGTACCGTACGATCACCAAACTTGTAGGAGGTGATATGCTCGTCGAGTTTAATAATTTCTGAAATTTATATGACGTAATATGACGTAATTATGACGTTATTAATGTTTTGGGGGCTAAAACGGGGAATTCCCATGATACCTGAATATTTCACACAAAAAGTTACCGATACAGGTTTCTTATCAATATCTAAGTGTTATAAGACTTCTGTTGTCAAAAGCCGACGCAACAACATCAAAATGACGTCATGAAATGACGTCATCTGTAGTTTAGCTATCCGCCATCTTTGATTATCAACCTTCAATGTCTTAAGATAATTGAGGAAAATTTTTTCAACATATAACAATAAACCCCATGAAAATGGATTAAAAACGTTCACATGAATGATTTCTGTCAGAAAATACCAAGTAGCGATGAAATCCGAGTGAATATATTAAGCTGGTTATACTTTTCATCATGATATTGTCTGCCATCTTGGATTTTGACCAATTACGTCATCTCATTAGCATAATTTATGAATATTTAATCATAACTGTTCAACTAAGATGTATAAGATATTAAAAATATCTGAAAAGAAGTTTAATCTAGCAAAAAATCTTCAAATCCCATGGTTTAAACCAAAATTAGTGTTTTTTTTGTAAAGTTTGCCTTTCAGAAACCTGTTGCCATGGCAACACGAAAAATCTTAAACTTACTCTTATTTTAGTAAATTTTTGCCAATAATATTCTTGGAAAAGTCACCAAGTTTGATTGTTCTAGCACAAGCCGTTTGGGAGCTATATGACGTCAAAGTTGCCGCAGGCACTATTAGCCCCCCCCCCCGTCTGGATAGGGTTAATTCATATTGTGTTTACGTATGTCATGTCGGTGCCTCTTCTATCGTAAAAAAGTTTCCCCTGATTTATGAATGTCACGTATTCATCACCTGACCAAGCATAATCATTTATTGTCCGAGGAATTATAATGCTCGCTTCTGGAGTGGAATGCCCCTTTAAGTGAGACTGGCCTGTGATAGGGTAAAAACATATGATGCATTTGGATTGCTTTGTTTTTCTTTCTCTTAGTTGTCAATTCCATGATATACACGCTGCTTCTCCACATCAATGTTCTATTTTATGATAGATCTCTACCTATATTTGCCACCTGGTCTAATTTGTTTAAGCGACACGTTCCATTCTGCTACGGTACATTGATGTGAAATGTGTGTACATGTGCATATTAGAAAATTTGCTAAACTCACCCCACGAACGAAGTCATAATGCTCTTGA
>NC_049990.1:11182833-11188849 GCF_000003815.2 Branchiostoma floridae | reverse complement strand
AAATGCGACAGGAACAAGGTAATGAAAACGTGCACATATCTAGAGGCAGTTTCAATGTTTTTCATGAATTACTTTTACCTCCCTCAAGTAAGCGTTTGTTTTTAGTGACATGACTTTGTATGGGCATGGGCTTGGGATGGTCGTCGTACTTTCCCTGTTGTCTGTGATGATAATGTGTTGGTAGCTTGAGAGATCTCGAAAATGTTCGTCAGGTATCGGCTTATTATCGCAATCAAAAATGGAGACATTGTTTTGCGCGCGCGTGCGCGTGTGTGTGCGCGTGTGTGTCTGTCTGTCCATTTATCGGGATATTTGTAATCGGCATAACTCAAGAACCTCTGGATGGATTGTGATATTTTATTCATGTTCGTGGTTAGTTGTTGGGAGACGTCTGTCGAGGTCGAGTCTAGCCCTTTTGTGTACGACCTCGGAAATGCAGCCAAACGTCTGGATTTTTTATCTGTTGTCCAGGACCTGCTACTATCTTTTCTTGGTGAACAAGGGATTCGATTGATGTTGGAACTGAAGTGTTTTTTATAGATAGATAAATAAAGGTTCAGACAAACAATGACCTTTATTTGACATACGAACATTCGCACTCTTAAAGTGCAGTAAAGACCAAAAAACACGAAAAATGACATACTATAGCTAGTACATAGTCAAGACAACATGTCATCTAACTTTGAATATTAATGAAAATCTTTTCAATTAAACATGTAACGTTACTTTGGTATGTATTGAATGTCATCCAAGCATGGTTGTACTGGACACAAATTGTGAAATATCTTTTTTCATTCTTTCCATTTTTTTCTTTGAAAAAAACAAACAAACTTTAACCTCTAACAGCCTTATTTCTTATCTTTTAGTTGCCTTGGCCTCTAAAGCCATGTTGTGCGCTCAATCTCCCTAATACCGTTATCTGTTGCAGTGAGACTACCACGGCCGTTGTTTATCTCAGCTTCATGTATTTCAGCCCTGTTGTAAGCCTGGCATGTACTTTTTTGTGCCCCATGAGATTTTAAGAAGGTCTCTGTTCGTTTTCTCGAAAAGTTTCCCGGCAAACCCACATCGCCGCGTCTAGAAGCCTCTAAGCTGTAGCTTGATTCAGTGACGCTTTGGGTACGTACTAACTTTCGTTTGGGATAAGGCGAAGCTACTCTCCTATGCTTAGTTAAGTGGGGCCTACTAACTGCGGCCGTCATTTCTGTGTCCATCCCGTAAGCACCTGCCATGGTGGCTTGTCCATATGGTGTGATGACATCATCTTCTTCCATCTGACTGTCCCGAATGACTTCGTACTGATCTTCCACTGTTTCGTATGTATGCTGGGACAAACGGTCAGGGTCAACGTTCTGATTCTGATCTTGTACATTGTCCACTTTCCAAATCTTATATGTGCCCTTTCGGAACAAAAGAATCAGGAAACAAGACAAGGCAACTACAGATGATGTTAAAAGCGTGGTTATAACCAGATCTAAGTGGAAGGTTGAAATGTTATTGTTCATATCTGAGTTCAGTAAGTAGATTATTTGATTGTTGCCTTTACCAGTCCTTGTCTGTATTTCTGTGGTATAGGGCTCGGTGGTAATGAGACCAGGATCAATATTAAACGAAGTCACGTTGAGACAAGCTGTGGTGTTCACTTCGCCCGAAGTAAACAGCGATGTGCAAGAAACTAGCTCACCGCGCCATTGTTGTAGTAAGATTGGACTGACTGTCAGAGAAGATACAGTCTTTCCCACGAAGTTATCGGTAGTGTTCTCTACTTTTGAATGATTTAGTGATGTAGAGTAGCAACATGTAAAGCCTTCTGGATTCACGTAGAAAGACGTGGTAATGTTAAAGTCTCCAAAGTAGACGTTTCGTACTTCTTCAAATGATACGCTCGAGATGACAAGGTTTGTATTATTCGGTAGAGTCCATTGGACTAGAGGAGGTCCTTCTTCCCAATACATTTCACACCGAAACGTCCGACCATTATCTTTTGTATTTATGATAACCTTAGGAATAGGGCACTGCAAAGATGCCGTCATGGCATACGAAATTTCACTCAACTTTTCGCCTCGTAAATGTTCTGGGTAGGCACACGTCAGAAGCTTGAAATTTGACACTTCTTGATCCAAAGTATTCAAAAATGATTCAATGAACCAACGAAGAGAACACGTGCAGCGGAGGAAGTTTCCATTCATATCTAAGTTAATACCTCTCCAGACGGTGAAATCCCAACTGTCAATTCTGAAATGCTTTTCCTGCAGGCTCGTGATCTGATTTTCCGAAAGATCAAGAGTCTCTAATAGTGGAATATGTACAAAGGTCTCTGGTTCGATGTAATGAATTTGATTTTCGGATAAATGTAAAGAACCAAGAAGTCTTCTACTATTTGAGGCCGGGAACCAAGATCTTCTCACCACCCTAAGATTGTTACCGTCGAGACGTAGAACTCGAAGGCTTTGCAGGTCATTGAAACTGCCTGAAATATATATATATATATATATATATGAATACGTTTTATGTTTGACCTGACTGGCCATCATTTGAAGACATGGGTGGCAATGGGGGAAAATGAAAAAAAAATCATTAAGGCTGCATAATTCTATAAGAAGCAATATCGTTAATCATTTTGTTGAAGAAACATTTCTGAACATAAGACGTACCTTTTCCAATGGTATGGATTTTGTTGTGGCGTAGGTCCAAGATCCGGACGTTCCCAAGATATCTGAAGTAGCCTGCCTCGATGACGTCGAGTTTGTTCCAAGCTAGATGCAGAGCAACCATCTGGACGTCATAGGTACCAAACGCCTCGTCTTCTATGAAGGCTATTTCGTTATGAGTTAAGGTCAAATGTCCGCCGACTTCAACAAGCCACCTCTTCCCTAGATACGTAAGCCGGTTACGGCTCAGTGAGAGGTTGTACAGAGACGTGAACCCGTCAAACGTGTTGGTTTCGAGATATTGGAGATCTCCTGGAAAATAACAAGCTTTCTCAGTTTGGTAGTTTGAATAAAACATCCAAGACCCGGGTCAACGATTGGAGATTGTCTAAACACTGAACAACCTCTGCAACCTTTTTTAATTGATACCTTTTTGGACGGTACCTTTCTGTTACTGCCAAACACACGTGTCTAGACGGTAACGTCTAGAATAAAAACACCGATTGCGGAAGTACAAACACACATATCGCTGGCACAAACAAGAAAGCTTCTGAAAAAAGCTGGCCGGTGCGTATTTTGGAAAAAGCCTGGATGTTAAACAAAATCACATGAAAAAGAGTTTTTAAACATCGAATTACTGAATTGGTCTGTCTTCTATTAAAAAAAAAACATTACATGAGATTTGTCTAATAAAGAAAACAAATTGTTATAAGTGGGGTTCGAACCCACGATTCACGGCTGCAAAAGCAAATCGCTATATCCATCCAGCGCGTAGACCACTCGGACACTATATGATTGCGTAATCATGCGTATAGAAGGGCTGTAAGAAGAGTTTGGTTAAATTGAACGATCCATGCATCCATCCATGCATCCATACAAACCAAACCGTTGACGGTTGAACGAACGGGTTCTCTCGCCTCTAAGCTACGCACCGGCAAAGAATACATTAGTGACTACAAAAGTGAGTCATGGTGTTTAAAGATCTGAAAGAATTTGATTCCATTAACCACGGAGTTTGTTCCAATGTCAACTTATCGCAATGTCTGTAGTTTTGGAAGATTTATAAATTATGTGAAAGCAAACACAAAAACAAGGGAAAAAATGCATGATATCTAGCGGTGAGGCTGTTTTATGTTTATTGCAATTCATTCTCATGATTACTAGTATAAATTAAATCTCTTACCTGGTTCTATATGGAGGATCCGCAAATGTTTCAAGTGGCTCACGTCTGCCGAAGACAGGTGGCCGAGGCTATAGTTGCGCAGCCACAGCGACTCGCTGGTTTGAACACGATGACAGGAAGGTATGGCGTCCCTGTGTCGCGAGCTCGAGGTCTCCACGGGATCGCAGACGGCACATGAGTCTCCAAACAGTGGTGCTCTGTTACTGCCCGGAGGACACGTCGAGCGAAAGAATTGACAATTTGGGCAAACACCTGTGTCAGACGACACCTTTGAATTTCTTACAGCGGCCAAAAAAGCGATGAGCAAGACGAGCCGCTTCATTTCTTACGGGTTTTCTAGTTCTGACCACAATATTACAAAATCAAGTCTTTTTCAATGCTTTCCTCTTGCATATGAATGTTTGGTCGACATACCGAAGGAAGTATACGTATGTAGGCATGGACTAAAGGTAGACAATTTCTCTTTTCCGAGGAGGTACATGTACTGCATAAATTCATGCTATCCCGATGACCTCTTTTTTTATAACATCGGCACGGTCGTTTGTGTTTTGAAAATTTGTCAAAATATATATATTGATGCAAATTCTCACTTAAGAAAGTCGTAATTTTGTGCTTATGTCATACCATGTAGGTTCACCTTTAAGTTTCTCTGATATTTGAACAACACTTATTTCTCTCCTGACCAAGATACATCTATACACATACCCACGCCACGTGCATCCGTAGGCCTTTCTGTAACTAATATTATGTCACACCTGGGCCGCGAAAACGCTCGATACATGTGTTCCGGACCGGGTGATAAAAATCCGTATCACACAGGCTTCGAAGTTTTATCACACAGGCTTCCATTGAATATTTCGAATGTACTCCGTGCACACCAGTGCGGCGCGGTCGAAAATTCGTATACCTGATTCGGACTTTGGAACATTGCTGTTGTAACAATGTTTGTTCGAGGACACTAAATGTTCTCAACTTCTGACGCATTTCGCATCTAAACATGTGTCTTATCAGGTGGGTATGACATAAATAAAATGAAACACTGTCAGTATTCCGCATCATATCGTACGGCGTTCGGGCTGGTACCTCGGGTGATATGGAATACACCGTGTTGTATTCTATATTTACACGGATTGTACTGTAAAAAGAGGCATATATTTGCTTTGCATTTATATAACCTACAATAACCAATGAGCATGCAATCATCGGAGTAGCTACGTACATGGAAAATATTAATCTTGATAGTTTTCCTTTTGCGTATTTATGGGAGCATCTTATCTCCGATAAGATAGGAAAAAAATAGATGAAGCACACATTTGTGTTCTTGTGTTGGTTCGGTTATTATGTTTAAGCTTCAACTTCTTAAACTTGCAATAAATATCATGTAAGAAAATATATAACTGACTATAGGTAAGAAAAGCCACATGGATTTGGTGTGCCACTGATGCCAACTTCTATACGTTGTTTGCACCAAGATCCGTAAATTTGTATGACGCAAACGGCCGTAAACACGTATTAAGCAAAATTCCCAAGGAAAAATCGAATGATTAAGAAATTAGTCAGTTTTACTACGTTTTGCTGCATCTTTAAATTGCCTTCTTCTGTGAAGGGCAACACAGAATCCATGCTCTCAATGTGAAGTCATTTCTTTTCTTTTTTGAGCTTCCAGACACTTAATTGATGTTTTCAAATATTACGTTTTCAAGAATGTTTGCCTAGCCTAAATACATACATTCAATAGTAGCGTCATGTATCAGCACATGCACAATTATTTCTTTCTTTATTTACTGACTGTCATACAACTGCGCCTGCCCAATTGGCTCTCAGTCTAGCCTTAGAATAAGTTAGGACGGAATGGTTTGTAATATGATATCTAGATTTAAAGATGATTACAAAACGTGCCTTTTCATGAATCTTTACCTGACCCGAATACATAAATACATTCAACAATAATTGCAGCAGGGACGTGTGTCAGCAAGTGAGCATAGATACCATTTTCATATTTATTTATTTATTCATTTGTCTACATTTACAGAATATTTCCCTGTCATAAATTTTATATCATCTAGACACACACAATATACATTGTATTTAACAATGAGTTCAAAAGTGCCGTCTATCAGGAGGTACCCACAAACACCTTTCATTGATTTTACAATCTATGTGATCATCTCTCAACATCTGA
>NC_049990.1:11157407-11182733 GCF_000003815.2 Branchiostoma floridae | reverse complement strand
CGTCATTAACCACGTGGAACGGGGCCTTCTGATTGGTCCGCGGCGCCTGGCTATATGATAATATACAATATACAATTATAACAGCATTAACGATACAGGTAACTTTGACAACAGAGGCGACCAAATGAGGACCAAATGTGGTCATCGATTTGGTAGAAGATGTTATCGTCACCAAGACGAATTATTTGTTATCGGCGATTATTATATTTTGCATTCTGTCTTTTTTTTTGCTTTGACATTTGCTGCTGCCTTTGTGTTTTCAGCGTGCATTGACACTTGTTTCTGTACTCGTTTTCTAGCAGGCCCTTTTCTTCAACTACGTTGTTGGATCTAATTTAACAACACTATCATTTTTTGTCTAAGCGCTCGCGTTTTTCTGGGTTTTTTTTACAGAATCAGTTGCATCCTTTTACTCAAGGACAAGCTAGTTGATTGTTGACTTTTTGGGCTAGTCCATTCCGTAGGCACCCGACAAGGTAGCTTGACCGTAAGGTGTAATGACATCATCCTCAATCTGTTCGTCCGGTATGGTTTCGTACGAGTGAAGTTGCGGGTCTTCTAATGTCTCAGAGTTATGCTGAGAGAACTGGTCAACTGCTTGCTGATTTTCAATACGGTTGTTATCAGGGCTCTGTTGCTTACTGGTAAATGTGGCCCCTCGTAGCGTAGAAAGGACAAATAAGGACAGCGCGACTATTGATGACGTCAGCAAAATGGTGATGATTAGATCCAACAGATTAATAGAAAAACTATCGTTCAGATTTGATTTCAGCAGAGTAACTATTTGCTGGTCTCCTTCACCATAACCTGTTGGTGAACTTGAAGCAGAAACCCCGCTAGTTAACGAGGGAGACAACTGGCTCCAACTCTTTGCATCAGACATGGTGTGTAGAGCCGTAATGTTTGCACCACCTGAATCAAACAGCGATGTACAATAGATATTTGTACCGTACCATCGCTGCATAAGTCTTTCACTGACTTTCAAGTTAGAAATTGTCTTTCCCCTAAAGTTACAGGCGTAGTCTCTAGAATGGTTGGCCGTAGATGATGCGGGTGTGCAGCATTTGAAACCGTCAAATTTCATGTAGAATGCCGTTGAAGTGTTGATGTCGCCAAGGTTGATATGGGTTTCGTTTTCAAACTGTACGTCTTTGATCAGGAGGGTTGTGTTATTAGGTAACGCCCATTGGATGTCAGGAGGGCCTTCTTCCCAACATATCTCGCATTGGAGGGTTCGACCTGCCTCTATTTCCGTTATGGTAATTTTCGGAGTGGGGCACTGCATTGATCGCATCCTGTCTCTCGAGAGGCCATTGAACTCTGTGCCCCTGAGATATTCTGGATAGAAACAATTGAACGACTTGAAGCGTGATGCCCGAAAAACTGACATACCTTTTGATTTGCCCGATCGAAATAACCAGCGGAGACTGCATGTGCAACGGAACGGGTTACCATACATGATGGGGTTTAAATCCCATATACCAAAGCCATGATCACCAAGAACGAACTGATCTTCCTGCAGACTTGTGATGAGATTATCAGAAAGATCTAGGGACTCTAAGAGAACAAGCTGCAAAAATACCCCTGGTTCGATGTACTGAATGTGATTTTCAGCCAAGTCTAAGGTAGAGAGTAGCCGGCTTTCCTTTATAGCTGGGAACCAAGCTCTTGGTACTACTGTCAGGTTGTTATTTGAAAGATGAAGTACTCTCAGGCGATACAGTTCATCCAAACTACCTGAAATGTTAATAATTCACACAATATAAATCTTTTGAAACTTTAAGTTGGTCATAAAAAAGTATGAGAAGTCATAAAATACCTATTTATGTGTTAATTTAATCAGCGGTCACTTACGGATAGATTTTGACATTGAGAAAAACACAATTCATAAGAAATAGCCGAAAAATTCCTTTAACCGCAATTGAATTAGCTTAAAAACAAATGTGTTTTAGCTTATTGGTAGATACAATTCTCTGATTTTGACAACGATCACAAGAAATGCACGCTAAGAGCATATTAGCTAATTAAAAGCTTGTATGTACAACTAGCAGAATAAATTAAAGGCGTTGGTACCTCCGTCGATGGTGGAAATCTGGTTATGTCGTAGATCCAAGACCATCAGCTTACAAAGATGTCTGAAGTATCCTGGCTTGACTGTCACGAGCTTGTTCCACGACAGGAATAGAGCTGCTGTTGCGAGGCAGTGATCACTGGTACCAAACGCCTCATCTTCTATGTATGCTATTTTGTTATGAGCTAAATTGAGATGGCCAAGTACTTCAACAAGCCACCCCTTCCCTAGATACGGAAGGTTGTTCCGGGACAGGGAAAGATTGTAAAGCTTGTACTCAAACCCTTCGAACGTCTCGTTGTCAAGGAGCACCAAGTTTCCTACAAAAACAAAAATAACGAAAAATGAAACTAGTTTGATTTCATAATATCACAATTAGCACATTGCCTTACTAACTCAATAGCATGGTAGCGTGTGTATTGTAGTGGTTAGCGGTCGTGTCTATGGACCAAAAAGGGGTTCTAAACCCGACTGTTGTCGCTTATATGACATACATGCTACTGAAAAGGTTTGCAGTCTTTTAGGATGGAGAGTTTGTGCTTGTTGAAAAGAGGTAGTCTGGAGTAATTTAATTACCCGTTACAATGAAATCACAGTGAAGTGAAAGCATAAAATCTGCAAAGTCGTAAAGTAACTGACATTATATGTGTTTATCAAAATGATAGGTATCATTGTAGGTATCGTAATATTATGTTGAACATCTTATCTATAGCGAGTGGTGCTGCTATGCTGGACAAGAGCATGACTTAAGGACACTACCACTCAATATATTCCTATACTTGAAAAAAAAACGTTTCCAGATATTCCAGTATCGTGACTGTCTTTGTATCAATGTTAATCAATATCTATCCTGTATTGTTTTTTTCATAATGTATATCATTTATGTCTCACAACAAATCGCAAACTCACCTGGTTCTATGATAAGATCCGTCAGATGCTTAAGGTGGTTGATGTCGGCCGAGGACAGGTACCCAAGACGGTAATTCTTGAGCCACAGAATTGTCGCTTCCTCAAGAAGCGTGCAACGTGGAACGGTGTCTCTGGGACGATGCTCCACAGAGGTGTTACAGATGACGCACACCTCTCCAGGCAGAGATCCGGTACCTCTTCCCGGATGACACTTCTCGGAGACAACCCGACAATTTGGGCATGTATCTGGTATACATGATTTGCACAGTAGCGTAATCATTAAGGCAGTCAGCAAGACGTTTTGTGCCATTTTGCACCTACACTTCTTTGTCACTTTACGATGATGTTGTTCCTACCAGCTAGTTACACGAAACCTAATCCACCTGGTCAGACAATTTCCTTGTCCTTGTCATAGATACATAAATATTAATTCAAATAGTTCATCACGCCACATCCTTATCATTTGGACCAGCACGTGCACACGTACACATTTAAAGCCCTTTTAGTATGATAACAAATACCAGAGTGGGATTTTGATAAAGAAACCTTGTAATTGTAATATGTACATGTAATTGATATGCTGAAGGTTTAAAAATCGTTTTTATACTTCAGTAGAGATCTGGTATTATCCAAAATACAAATTCATGACTTATGCATAAAGATGATCAGTGCCGCGTGTAAAATGATTTACCAGTCAGGAGTCAATAAACAAAGGTGGACATTATAACCCTATGCGAATAAGAGAGAGCATAAAGGGTTGGTGTATGTTCATGCAGTCATCATGATATAGAAGTTGTATATAATAGTTTAAGGTGCATGCTTCAATGTTCTTTTTATGCTTGCATTGGTGCCTAGCAGCAACGCGTCAGTTGTGCATCTCAGGATATACATTCACTCACTTAGTCCCTGAGTCCCTGAGTCCCTGAGTCCCTGAGTCCCTGAGTCCCTGAGTCCCTGAGTCCCTGAGTCCCTGAGTCCCTGAGTCCCTGAGTCCCTCACTCACTCACTCACTCACTCACTCACTCACTCACTCACTCACTCACTCACTCACTCACTCACTCACTCACTCACTCACTCACTCACTCACTCACTCACTCACTCACTCACTCACTCACTCACTCACTCACAAACACAATAACTTATTCATTAAGGCACTCCAGGGTTGCCATAGTCGGTAGGAAACCGAAGGGGCAAACATGCAAATAAAAGACATGGTATGTCCGAACCAGACAATTTTATTACACTCACAACTGCATTAATTTTAGGCAATCATATGACAATTTCTCTATCTCTAGAGAGACGTACGTCAGCAAATTCCTTTCAGAAAAACATGGTTCATTGACCAGACAGCTGTGTTTGATGATTACATCAATGTATTCATCTATAAGCTGAGCAGTGATCACAAAACAACAACATAAGAATCGTGGAAAAAGACTACTACTTCTAACCTCAAGCTTCAATTAAGACTTTGACATCACAATTAAAAGAGTCTGTTAAAAACAACTGTGACATTACAATTAAAAGAGTCTGTTAAAAACAACTGTCGTGACATAACGAAATGGTCGTTTTGACCATGACGAGGGTGATTATGGTGAATCACTGACTTTACTTCACATTGTAAACCAGCCTTAGAGTTCCCTTTATAGCCATGTCTTACGATCAGTCTCATTAAATCCTCCTACGAAATCTTCGTCAGTGACAGATGATTTAGACGGGTCGTTGAGAGATGACAGGGTGCAATTTTTGCTGTCATTTTCTATCTGCACTTCAAGCACTCCCACTTTGTTGCATATGAATGTCTCATTGTTCTGCTCAACATTAATAATATTTTCCTCAGTTTGTACAATATCGTTTTCTCGTTTCTTGTAGTGTGGATTTGTTGCTAAGCTAATGTTCGTGCCCCTTCCGTAGCCACCTACTGCGGCAGCTTGTCCGTATGGAGTTATGCTATCCATGTCTGCCTGGTGTCTGTCTAGTATGACTTCATACTGATGAGCCAGTGAAGGTTGATCTTCCACTATCTTGTCAGTGTTCTGTGAATACTCGGTGTTGTCTCGCTGGTCTTGTCCGTTGTTCCGATGGTCCCGTTGTTTGTGTGGTGTCCTCTTTCGCACCATGGCCAGAACGAAGTAACACAAGGCAACAACTGATGATGTTAAAAGGGTGGTAATGATTAAATCAAGTAAGTATACATTTATTGAAGTAATTTCATCCAAGTTTGATGTCAATAGAAAAACTAGTTGGAGCCTATCTGTAACATTTTCTGCTACTGCGACTGAAGAATAGTTCCTAGTTGCGATAGAAAAAGTGCTCAATGACATCTGGGTTGAATTGAAATGCATTTTAAGTTGATTTGAAATGATCTCTTTAGCTTTGTCTGAACCCAAACCCGATGAGCACGAGAGAGCTTTACCCTGCCATTCTTGTAATAGAATATTGCTAACTTTCATGACTGAAACAGTCTTTCCAAGAGTCTTTGCAAGAACTGTTTGACAATGTGGACTGATTATCACGAAATGACTGGGAATTACAACAGTTGAAACCTTTAGGATTCATAAAAAATGATGTGGACGTTTGTACACCCCCAAAGTTGATTTGTGTTTCTATTTCAAACGATACGTTTTTGATGACGAGTCTAGAGTTATCTGGGAGCATCCATTGGATTGGAGTCGGACGTTCTTCCCAACATATCTCACAACGGAATGACCGGTCATCTTTCAATGCGGTTAAAGACAGTTTTGGAGCTGGGCATTCGATCGGTGTGATCACTGTACCTGTAAGGTCTATCACCTTTCTGCCTTGAAGGCCTTTAGGATAGCCACATGTTAAAGCTTGAAAATTCAATCCGGTTCGACCAGGTTTAAAGAGTGGACGTGATTGTACAATCCACGCGATAGAGCAGGTACAGCGAAAAGGGTTTCCATGTATTCTAACCACTGTAGTGGCCCAAAGGTTTACGTTAAACTGGCTGCACTGGTCTTCTTGTAAACTTGTGATTCGGTTGTGGGATAGGTCAAGGGACCCTAGAAAGTGAACATTGTAAAATGACCTTGGTTCGATGTACTCGATTTGATTGTGTGCCAGGTCCAGGGTACTGAGCATCCGCCGTCCTTGTATTGGCGGGAACCATCTTGTTCGGACTGCCTTTAGTTTGTTCCCCGCAAGTCTCAGAATTCGGAGCCGAAAGGAATCGTCGAAACTGCCTGTGGAAGTGGCCATAATATGACAACGTTAGAGCTACAACCTAGTTTCATGATAGGTATGTTGTCAGACCACGATAATCTGTCATTTCAATTATCTAAATCACAATTTGCAATTACTCGCTAAACAAAAAAGCATAAGTTGCATGTTGACGATAGAACACACACACACACACACACACACACACACACACACACACACACACACACACACACATTTTATTGAGAAATTTGCAAATACCTTCTTGGATCGCATGTATGTTGTTGTATCGTAGGTCCAAGAACCCCAGGAATGACAGGTGTCTAAATGATTGTCAAGTTGTTCCACGGCAGGTGCAAACCTATGATCTGCAGGTATTTGTCACTGACAACGAATGCCCCATCCTCTATGAAGGATATTTGGTTGTGAGCTACATGAAGATGGCCGCTGAACTGGACAAACCATCCCTTTCCTATGTAAGGAAGCTTGTTGTGACTGAGTGACAAGGTTCGTAGCGATGGTAGCCCCGAAAACGTGCTGTTTTCCTGATGAACCAGGGTTCCTGCAAAACAAGTGACGTGGAAATGGTTACATTAAAGCTCGTTGATGTGTCATTAATGAGGAACTACCCGGTACAAAATATCCGTGATTTACTTAAAAATCAGGCACATGTAAAATGTAGCAGCTTACCTGGTCCTATGTTGAGCAATTTTAGATGTTTAAGGTGACTCAAGTCGGTAGAAGACAGGGAGCTGAGGCGGTAGTTTCGAAGAAACAAGGAGGACGTGTTTTGAACAAAAGGGCAGGTTGGGATGACGTCCCTGTCTCTGTGCTCCAAATCTGCATCACACATGACACGTTTGGCCATGGGAAAAAGCTGAAGTCCATGGGATTCTGCTTCAATACTAGTATTTGGTATGATGTGAAGAAAATCGCCGGTAAAAGCCTGGCAATTTGGACAAGCTTCATAACTACATAAAACGCAACTCATTGTTACCATTAAGGCAAGTAGCAAGAATTGGCGTGACATCTTCGTCGCTATTATATAAAGTTTAACTTAAGAATTCTAAAAGTGCGGTCCTTTTGCTAGAAGGAAACCCAACGATCTGCCTAAATATGCCTCAAACTAATATTCACATATGCATACATATTCACGTGGGCATACACGTGTCATTATTAAAGCCAAATGGGTCAGTTGTGTAGTAGTAATGAAAAAGAGGGATTTAGAGCTGAACCTTTGCATGGTACATGTTGTGAGCCCGTGTTTCCTCAGTAAACCCTGCCCTATTTCCCGGGAACGCTTTGTCTCACAAATATGAAATATCATGTGTATAGTGTTATTTGCAAATAAGTCTACAAAGTAGTATGATTATGTTTTTATGTTAAGTTATACTTTCATGCAAATAAGGAAGAATTAGAAAAATGCTCGTGTGTCCTTTTGCTAGAAGGCAACCCAAAGATTTGCCTAAATATGTCTCAAACGAATATTCCAGACATATTTACATGTCATACATGTGCCATTAAGCCACATGGGTCAGTTATGTAGACGCAATAAAAAGGGAGAGATTTGGAGCTGAACTGAACCTTTGTATGGTGTGATATACGTTTGCCACTGGTTATGCCATGTTTCCTCAGTAAACCCTGCCTTATTTCAGCTACACTATCTACAAATATCTGCATACTCTTATGTGTGAATAAATCTGCATAGAATTATATTTAACTATGCTTGATATTTCTTATCAGTGATGTCTCAGTGATGATCTAGTAAACATAAATTCGGTTGCTACGGATCTTCTGGTCATTGCCCTGTCTCTGATATTAATATTCAGTTTTCAAACCTACTGCGATGTGAATTGCCTCTTTTACTCTTTTACAAGTTTGCAGACATTTTGTTTCAGCCCACAATTTAAAGCAATGTCGTACGTACAGTTTGAGTCCCTTGTATTTACACCAACTGCGATGAGGTTTTCTTTCTTGAAGTTAGTTAGCATCCCTTTACTTGACTTTTCAAGAACATATTAGCAAAGAAAGTGTTAATCTCACATATTTGTAATGCATTTTCCTAGATCTGTTGGTATATCATCATACTGTCCTGAAGCAACACATAACGTTAGCCTGATTGTTAATATCATTACCATTTGTAAAATAGATTAGTTTCTAAGATTTTTTGATATAAGCAACTCATGTAGTTAAACTGTTCTGTTTGTATTGTATGTACAAGTTGCCACACATTGTATCTTTTACAGTTGTTATGCAATATCGATCTCCTTCTTCTTCTCTTAGAAGACTCCAGGGCATTAGGATGCGGCTCGCTGAATTTATGCATTCATACGACTTTATTCCCACACGGCCAGCTTTTTTCACATCTGAAGAGAAACAGGCGTACGCAAAATTCTTAAGCAGAAATTGTTTATTCTTTAATTTACTCTCACTACTATCAGACAAAATTACATTAATATATACATTATACCATAAGCACGTCGCAAGCATGGATCCGATCACGAAGAACTTTAAAATCTTTAAAAAAGAATTCTACTTTACCACAAGCTTGAACAAAAATGTCATAAGTCATACACTTAATCATATCTTAATCGTTTCTGAGTGATAATGGATATTGCAAGTAAAAGAATCCGTTCAAAACAACCAATATGTAAGAATTATCGTTGTGACGATGAATCAATGACTGTAGTTCACAATGCGTTCACATGGCGAACCAGCATTTGGTTTCCCCTTTTATAGCCATGTCTTACGATCTTTCTCATCAAAACTGCCCGCAACATCTTCATCAGTGACAGAAGATTCAGTTGATAAGGCATCGCCACAGTCTTTATCTATCTGTACTTCAAGCGTTTCACCTTCGCTGCATCCTATTATCTCATTCGTAGGCTCTACATTGACACTATTTTCATCAGTTTTTGTAACATTTCCTGGTTGATCCTTTGAATATATTTCTACTGAAATCACATCGTCGTTCTTACCAGTTGCATCATTTTCCTGTGTCTGTTGTTTTGGATGAGAAGGTTGCTGCACCTCGTTCATCGCCTGTTTATATGAACTTATTGCTGAGCTTAAATCCGTGCTCATTCCATAGACACCTACTGCAGCAGCCTGCCCGTATGGAGTTATGCTATCCGTGTCTGCCTGGTGGTCTGGTATGACCTCATACTGATGGCAGGATATGGCAGTGCAGGTTGATCTTCTACTATCCTGTGAGTGTTCTGTGAGAGTTCACTGGCATCTTGCTGATCTTGACCATGGTTATTTCGGTCCTGTTGTTTGCGTGGTGTGTTCTGTTGCACCATGACAAAGACAAAGTAACACAAGGCAACAACTGATGATGTTAAAAGGGCAGTGATGATCAAATCAAATGCATTTATCAAAATACGTCCATTTAAGTTTGATTTTAAGAGAAAAATTAGTTGGAGTCTATCGGTAACATTTTCTGTCACTGCGACTGGAGTGTGGGTCTTAGTCGCGCTAGGAAAAGTGCTTAACGAAATCGAATGATACGACTGGGTTGTTTCTAAATGCAACTTAATTTGATCTGAAATGATCTCTTTTCCTGAACCAAAAACCGATGAGCACAAGAGACTTTTACCGTACCATTTCTGTAGTAGAATATTGCTAACGTTCATGACTGAGACAGTCTTTCCAACAAAGTTGCAAGAACTGCTTGACAACGTGGACGGATTACCAGTTAATGATTGGTAATTACAACAGTTGAAACCCTCAGGATTCATCACAAATGATGTGGACGTGTGTACATCCCCAAAGTTGACTTGTGTTTCTATTTCAAATTGTACGTTTTTGATTGTGATTCTTTGGGAGTTATTTGGGAGCACCCACTGAATTTGAGTTGGACGCTCTTCCCAACAAATCTCGCAACGGAATGACCGGTGATCTTCCAATGCGGTTAAGGACAGTTTTGGATCTGGGCATTCCATCGATGTGATCATTGTACCTGTAAGGTCTATCACCTTTCTGCCTTGAAGGCCTTTAGGATAGCCACATGTCAAAGCTTCAAAATTCAATCCGGTTCGACCAGGTTTAAAGAGTGGACGTGATTGTACAATCCACGCGATAGAGCAGGTACAGCGAAAAGGGTTTCCATGTATTCTAACCCCTGTAGTGGCCCAAAGGTTTACGTTAAACTGGCTGCACTGGTCTTCGTGTAAACTTGTGATTCGGTTGTGGGATAGGTCAAGGGACCCTAGAAAGTGAACATTGTAAAATGACCCTGGTTCGATGTACTTGATTTGATTGTGTGCCAGGTCCAGGGTACTGAGCATCCGCCGTCCTTGTATTGGGGGGAACCATCGTGTTCGGATTGCCTTTAGTCTGTTCCCCGCAAGTCGCAGAATTCGGAGCCGAAAGGAATCGTCAAAACTGCCTGTGAAAGTGGCCATAACGACAACGTTAGAGCTACAACCTAGTTTCATGATGTTGTCATGGTATGTTGTCAGACCACGATAATATGTCATTTCAATTATCTAAATCACAATTTGCAATTACTCGCTATAAAAAGCATAAGTTGCATGTTGACGATAGAACACACACACACACACACACACACATATATATACATATACATATATATATATATATATATATATATATATATGCATATATATATATATACACACACACACACACACACACACACACACATTTTATTGAGAAATTTGCAAATACCTTCTTGGATCGCATGTATGTTGTTGTATCGTAGGTCTAAGAACCCCAGGAATGACAGGTGTCTAAAGTATCCAGGTGTGATGATTGTCAAGTTGTTCCACGGCAGGTGCAAACCTATGATCTGCAGGTATTCGTCACTGACAACGAATGCCTCATCTTCTATGAAGGATATTTGGTTGTGAGCTAGATGAAGATGGCCGCTGAACTGGACAAACCATCCCTTTCCTATGTAAGGAAGCTTGTTGTGACTCAGTGACAAGGTTCGTACCGACGGTAGTCCCGAAAACGTGCTGTTTTCTAGATGAACCAGTGTTCCTGCAAAACAAGTGACGTGTAAATGGTTACATTAAAGCTCGTTGATGTGTCATTAATGAGGAACTATCCGGTACAAAATGTCAGTAATTTAGTAACAAATCAGGCGAAGGTCAAAGGTAGCAGCTTACCTGGGCCTATGTTGAGCAATTTTAGATGTTTGAGGTGACTCAAGTCGGTAGAAGACAGGGAGCTGAGACGATAGTTTCGAAGAAACAACGAGGACGTGTTTTGAACAAAAGGGCAGGTTGGGATGACGTCCCTCTCTCTGCGCTCCAAATCTGCATCACATATGACACGTTTGGCCATGGGAGAAAGCTGAAGTCCATGGGGTTCTGCTTCAATACGAGTATTTGGAATGATGTGAAGAAAATCGTCGGTAAAAGCCTGGCAATTTGGACACGCTTCATAACTACATAAAACGCACCTCATTGTTACCATTAAGGCAAGTAGCAAGAATTGGCGTGACATCTTCGTCGCTGTTATGTAAAGTTTAACTTTCATGCAAAAAAGGGAGAATTCTAAAAGTGCGCCCTTTTGCTAGAAGGCAGCCCAACGATCTGCCTAAATATGCCTCAAACTAATATTCACATATGCATACATATTTACGTGGGCATACATGTGTCATTAAACCAAATGGGTCAGCTATGCAGTGGTAATAAAAAAGAGGGATTTAGAGCTAAACCTTTGTATGGTGTGAGCCCGTGTTTCCTCAGTAAACCCTGCCCTATTTCCCGGGCACGCTTTGTCTCACAAATATGAAATATCATGTGTATATTGTTATGTGCAAATAAGTCTACAAAGTAGTATAATTATGTTTTTATGTTAAGTCATACTTTCATGCAAATAAGGAAGAATTAGAAAAATGCTCGTGTGTCCCTTTGCTAGAAGGCAACCCAAAGATTTGCCTAAATATGTCTCAAACGAATATTCCAGACATATTTACATGGCATACATGTGTCATTAAGCCATGGGTCAGTTATGTAGAAGCAATAAAAAGAGAGGGATTTGGAGCTGAACTGAACCTTTGTATGGGGTGATATAAGTTTACCACTGGTTATGCCGTGTTTTCTTAGTAAACCCTGCCTTATTTCAGCTACACTATCTACAAATATCTGCATACATATGTGTGAATAAATCTATATAGCAGTATATTTAACTGTGCTTGATATTTCTTATCAGTGATGTCTCAGTGATGAACCAGTAAACATATTTTTCGGTTGCTACGGATCTTCTGGTCATTGCCCTGTCTCTGATATTAATATTCAGTTTTCAAACCTACAGCGTTGTATGCCCTCTTTTACAAGTTTGCAGACATTTTGTTTCAGCCAACAATTTAAAGCAATGTCGTACGTAAAGTTTGAGTCCCTTGTATTTACACCAACTTGGATGAGTTTTCTATCTTGAAGTTAGTTAGCATTCCTTACTTGACCTTTCAAGAACTTATTAGCGAAGAAAGTGATTACTTACATATTTGTAATGTATCTTCCTAGACCTCTTGGTATATCTGCCTATGCCGGTCAATTTATATACAACTCCTTTCAAAAACGAGAAAATATCATCATGTCCTGAAGCAGCATATAACGTTAGCCTGATTGTTTGTATTATTACCATTTGTAAAAAAGATCAGTGTCTTAGATTTTTAGATATAAGCAACTCATGTAGTTAAACTGTTTGTATTGTATGTACAAGTTGCCACGTGCACACATTGTATCTTTTACAGTTATGCAAAATCGTTCTCCTTATTCTTCTCTAAGAAGACTCCAGGGCATTAGGGTGTGGCTCGCTAAATGTCTGCATTCATACTACTAAATTCCCACACGGCCAGATTTTTTTACATCTGGAGAATAACAGGCGTACGCAAAATTCTTAAGCAGAAATTGTTTATTCTTTAAGGCAGCTCTCACCGCTATCAGACAAAATCACATTAATATATACATTATTCCATAAGCACGTCGCAAGCATGGAACCGATCACGAAGAACTTTAAAATCATAAAAAGAACGCTACTTTACCACAAGCTTGAACAAAATGTCATAAGTCATACACTTTGTCATATCTTGTTTCTGAGTGATAATGGATATTGCAAGTAAAAGAGTATTAGTCTGTTCAAAACAACCAATATGAAAAAAAATATCGTTGTGATGATGAATCAATGACTGTAGTTCACATTTCGTTCACATGGCAAACCAGCATTTGGTTCCTCTTACTATAGCCATGTCTTACGATCAATCACGTCAAATTCTCCCATAACATCTTCATCAGTGACAAAAGATTCAGATGATATTAGGCATCATTATCTATCTGTACTTCAAGCACTTCCACTTCGTTGCATCCTGTTATCTCATGTTTCCGCTCTACATTGACCACCCCCCCCCCCCCAGTTTCTGTAATATTTCGTGGTTGATCCTTTGAATAAGTTTCTGCTGAAATCATATCGACGTTTATACCAGTTACATCATCTTCCTGTGTCTGTTGTTTTGGATGAGAATGTTGCTGCACCTCGTTCTTCGCCTGTTTATGTGAACTTGTTGCTGAGCTTAAATCCGTGCTCATTCCATAGACACCTACTGCAGCAGCCTGTCCGTATGGAGTTATGCTATCCATGTCTGCCTGGTGGTCTGGTATGACTTCATACTGATGAATCAGTGCAGGTTGATCTTCTACTATCCTGAGAGTGTTCTGTGAGAGTTGACTGGCATCTTGCTGATCTTGACCATGGTTATTCCGGTCCTGTTGTTTGCGTGGTGTGTTCTGTCGTACCGTGACCAAGACGAAACAACACAAGGCAACAACTGATGATGTTAAAAGGGCAGTGATGATCCAATCAAATGTATTTATCAAAATACGTCCATGTAAGTCTGATTTCAAGAGGAAAATTAGTTGGAGTCTATCTGTAACATTTTCTGTCACTGTGACTGGAGTGTGGGTCTTAGTCGCGCTAGAAAAAGTGCTTAACGAAATCGAATGATACGACTGGGCTGCTTCTAAATGCAACTTAATTTGAACTGAAATGATCTCTTTGCCTGAACCCAAAACCGATGAGCACGAGAGATTTTGACCGTGCCATTTTTGTAGTAGAGAATGGCTAACGTTCATGACTGAGATTGTCTTTCCAACAAAGTTGCAAGAATTGTTTGACAACGTGGAATGATTACCAATTAATGATTGGTAATTACAACAGTTAAAACCTTTATGATTCATGAAAAATGTTGTGGACGTTTGTAATTCCCCAAAGTTGATTTGTGTTTCTATTTCAAACGATACGTTTTTGATGACGAGTCTAGAGTTATTTGGGAACATCCATTGGATTAGAGTCGGACGCTCTTCCCAGCATACCTCGCAACGAAATGACCGTTGATCTTCCAATGCGGTTAAAGAAAGTTTTGGACCTGGGCATTTTATTTGTGCAATCATTTTATCTGTGAGGTCTATCACCTTTGTGCCTTGAAGGCCTGCAGGATACCTACATGTTAAAGCTCTAAAATTCAATCCGGTTCGACCCGGTTGAAAGTGTCGACGTGATTGTACAATCCACATGACAGAGCAGGTACAGCGAATAGGGTTTCCTTGTATTCTAACCCCTGTAGTGGCCCATAGGGTTACGTTAAACTGGTTGCACTGGTCTTCTTTGTAACTTGTGATACGCGTGTGGGATAGGTCAAGGGACCTAGCAGGGAATATTGTAAAATGATCCAGGTTCGATGTATTGGATTTGATTGTGTGCCAGGTCCAGGGTACTGAGTAGTCGCCGTCCTTGTACTGGCGGGAACCATCGTGTTCTGACTGCCTTTAATCTGTCTTGATTGGACAGTGTAAGTGTAACAACTGACTTTCTAGAAGGTCAGTTTTTTATCAATGGTAGTAGTAGATATAAAAGAAAAACATTTTTTGGCAATGTGTTTCAATTCAAAGCACAGCAAGCGAATTGTGATTTCGGTGAAACAGCATCTCACATCAATCAGATTGCATCAATGATTTTTACACGAAGATTTAAATTTCCGTGCATTTGCTAATACATCACATGAGCACAAGTGAAGTAGCACCTTACCTGGTTCCATGTTGAGCCTTTTTACATGTTTAAGGTGGCTCAAGTCGTCAGCAGACAGGGAGTCGAGGCGGTAGTTTCGAAGGAACAACGAGGATGTGTTTTGAACAAGAGAGCATGTTGGAATGACGTCCCTATCTCTGTGTTCCAACACCGGATCACAAATGACACATTCGGGGAAAAGCTGCTGCCCAGCAGACATGGAATTTCTGATAATGTGACGACACTCAGTAGGAGTAAAAGCTTTACAATTTGGACAAACATCAGGACAGCATAAAACGCAACTCATTGTCATTAAGGCAATCAGAAAAAATCGACGTGCCATCTTCCTCGTTTCCTATGCAAAGGCAAATTTTCATTAAAGAAATGAAGAAGAGTGTGTCGTTTTGCTAGAGCTTTACCCTTCCAGCACACGCCTGGCCCAAAACGCACAGTGTTGTACCAATACCTTCTTACCCAGACAATCTGACACAATTGAATAAATACATGTACCGCTGCAAAGCCCGGAAATCATAATCGGTCTCCTAAGCGGGTTCCTAAACATTGGCATGACAACCCGTGAAATCTATGTACACTGTATGGATTGTATGAGTGTTCCTGTGTGTATAGCTTTTGCAATGTTATGTTTGTTAATTATGAAGGCCCACATGTACAGGAAGAGTAGCTACAATGTATGTGTATGTTTTCAAGCTTATTGTGGAACTGAATAAAGTCAAAGGTTTCGTTATCTTTCTGGACGGTTTTCTTTCTGTGTGTTTATACTGATGTCCACTATTTGGTAACGATTACTTTTTTGTCAAGCTGCCTCTCTCTATGTCTTATTTTTTCGCTTGTGTGTGCAAGGATTTCAAATACGTGGAGGTCAGACAATCCATTGCATGTACAGTTGCATACATTCATGTAATCACATAGAGCTCTCGAAAACAGATGTGTACGCGAGAATGTTGATATGTATTGGACAGACAATTACTTTTCTGCAAGATGAGTAAATAAATGAATTCTTTATTATTGAATTGTGTCATACATAGTAAAAGTACACAATATTATACAGTATACAACGATGTAACTACATTATTGTTGTTAATATAAGTGCATCAAGAACATACAAGTAATTCACACCAACTCAATCTAAAAAGACGTAAAACGCTCGGTTTATGCATACAACACTGAGCGAAAATACTTATTTCCTATTTTCCAATTGTTTTCTGTTTTTTTTACAACTCTATTGTGCAGCTTAAAGCTTTCAGATAAAACCAGTATTTCTATCAAAGGGTATTCTCTTTAGAGCCATGTTTTACGCTCTAATTCTTCCTTCCCATCAATATCATTGATCAAAATTGGGGCCGAGTATCTAATATCTCCTGTGCTGTAGGACCGGGTTCGTTTTGGACCAGTCGTTTGACTAGGCTGTATGCTCAGTTCATAAAGCATGTACAGAATATGGTCGGAAACAATGCTTGTCCCAGCAGCTACAGTGCTCGCAATCGGTTTGTCTTTTCCCTCTTCACCCTCGTCTAAACAGTGACTTGATGAGGCATGGCTACCATGTCCTTTTCCTCCATGTACATATACTTTGTGTTGTTTGAGGTTAGAAAGTTCCTTGCTGCTGTCCATCCCATAAGCACAGGCCATGGTAGCTTGCCCGTAAGGCGTGATGACATCATCATCATCATCATTTTGTTCGTCCCGTATCGCTTCATAATGATGGCTCAGTGGAGGCTGGTCATTCTCTGTTTCATTCGTACGCTGGGACATACTGGTATCATCTGTGTCTCTTTGCCGTGCATCGCCGTTGTTCTGGTTAACCCTTTGGTTATCATCTCTCGTTCTTTGTACAATAATGAGAAAACCAACCAACGCCACAACAGAAGATGTAAAACATGCTGTTACAAGCAGGTCCCAAACATTAATGTTCACACTCTCATTCTGTTTTGAATCCAGTAGAACAACTATTTGGTCCCTTCTCACATTCAACGTTGACATGACCAGTGTAGAGGGCGTTGTGGAGTTTCTTTCATACTGGGTAGTGGTAACGGATGGATAAAACTGATCCTCGACCACATCCATAGATATGTTATGTCTAGATATGACAACTCTTGCTCTGCCCGATACAAACGCTGTGCAGGAAAGGACCTCGCCTCGCCATTTTCTAACAAAACTTTCACTGACGGACAGAGATGAGAAAGTCTTTCCCACAAAGTTGCAAGTACTGGCCATATCATTGTTCGATTTAGAATGGCAGCAATTGTAGCCCTCAGGGTTCATGTAGAATGATGTCGTACTGTTCACGTCTCCAAACATAAGGGTTGATTCCATGCCAAATGATATGCTTGTAATAGCGAGTTTGGTGTTATTGGGGAGTGTCCATAGGATTTTATTAGGAGGCCTGTCTTCCCAACATATCTCACACTGGAAAGTTCGACCGTCGTTTGATGTGGTAATGGTCACCTTAGGAGCTGGGCACTCCAAGGATGCTATCACAGGGATTGTCAAGTCACCCAGCTTGGTACCTTGCAGATGTTCTGGGTAGTAACATGTGTATAGATTGAAGTCGGACTTAGAATTTAGTAGTTTGCCTGAATTGATAAACCAGCGAAGTCCACACGTGCAGCGTAAGGGATTACCCTGCAACCTCACTGTGATAGACCCCCATACGATGGCGAAGCCCCAATCTTGAATTTTCAGCTGATCTTCTTGTAGGCTTGTGATCAGATTGTTTGAGAGACCAAGAAACCCCAGAAGGGGAATCTCTCTAAATGCCCCTGGTTCGATATACTTGATTTGGTTGTCAGCCAAAGCCAAGGTGCCAAGCAGCCGTTGTCTTTCTAACGCCTTGAACCTAGCCTGAGTATCATCCTCCGTAGTGAACCAATCCGTGCTGACGACTGTAAGGTTGTTTCCCGTAAGGTTCAGTATCCTTAGATCGTATTGGTCATCAAAACTACCTGTGGTAATAAAAGTTTACTATTTGAGTTATTTGACTTGAAATTAGAGATGTAACGTTGCGCATCAATGACAAATATAACTGATGTCAACACATTTACCAAATAAAACGCAGTGCGCGTCCTGTGCAACTGTACTAACTGTGCATACTTGAATGCTATCATACACAACAGCAAAGAAGATTGATCGATTTTGTTTATCAGTGATAAATGTATATATACGGCCAGGACTGCAAGGCTATTACTAGGAGTTATCAGTGCTTACTAAACAGTAAACAAACAAAGTACACAAGTGCATATCACACATAGTTGATACTTGTTGACTTCTATATAGATAATTCTATATATTGAACTGTTGTGTGGGTTTGATCAATTGATGCACTGTTTTGAAATCACTGCAACATTTAAATTCAAGTAAAAGTTTATGTAGAAGATGTACACAGTCTACATATACCAATTGTAGATTTAACAGCAAAGACGCCCATAGTATTTCAAAAGCGACACGTACCTTTTTGTATGGTTGCAATCCTGTTGTTACTCAATTCCAGCAACCTCAAATAACAAATATGTCTAAAGTATTCCGGCTTGATCATGTCCAGGTTGTTGCCAGGTAGGTGCAAGGCAGTAAGTCTCAAACATTTATCATTAATCTGAAGACCCTCGTTTCCTATAAACTCGATTTCATTTTTGGCTAGGTTCAGATGGCCCTGGACCTGAATGAACCAACTCTTTTCTAGATGACGAAGCTTGTTTTGAGCCAGCGACAGATTGTACAGAGATTCGAAGTCGGCAAAGGTGTTATTCTCGAGGTACTCAATGTCTCCTGCAAAGAGAAGAAAGTGAAGTTGTTAAAGGAACGCTTGGCTACTTATTTAAAACGTTACCTCGACATAACTACGTCTATAAGATTCTTCATAACGTTAACGTCTCCATTTTACTTGACGGCAACACTCTACTGCGGAATATGTTGGTTTTGTGCTGCCCTTCTTGTTATTTTAATTAACGTTATGTAATCATCCTTTGTATCAGACCCAGGGCCCATTTAAAAAACAAATGGAAAATGTGTAGACATCTACATAACATTAACGTCGCATCAAGCAGTGTAAAGCGAGTGGGCGGAATTTTCATTCAGATATCATGATAGACCGAGAAGATAACATAGCACGCAAAGCGTACGTGAAAATATTTTTGTACATGAAATTAGTTTGATCTGTAAAAGTTTAGGTCACAGCGAGCTACCAAGCAGAAAAGGGGGTTTGTCTCATATGTACAAAAATGCATCCGTAAAATCCTTAGAGACTTGACCGCCATGAAAAAAGTTTGCTACACGGTACAACTTTACATCTTTATATATAATGAAAGTTGAGAATGCCAACTTACCAGGTTCGATGTAGAGGTTTTGGATATGCTTGATGTGAGTCACATCAGACGGACTCAGGTAGCCAAGACGGTAACCACGAAGCCACAGAGTCGAGACTCCTCTAACCATTAGGCATGCAGGGACGGTGTCCCTACTCCCCCCACCCGAGACAGTAGTGTCACACAGGACACATTGGAAGGGGAGTATCCCTTGACCAAATCGCGCGGTAGAATGGCCAGTTATGCTCTTACACTCCGTATAGGATTGGGGGTAACAATTTGGACAAGGATCTGCTTTACCGAACGAAAACACTGTTGTGATAAGCAATGCAATCAACCAGGAAAACCTTGCCATCTTTTCCGGCCTTGTCAATGCCAGACGAACCGATCACTTTCTTTGCAGGAATGTTTCTGTTACGGCCTTCCGTCAATTGCAGTGACCTATATGCAAATGTGCACACCAGACAGTCCTACATATTCATGGAATTTTATGCGCATTCTGTCTGAATAGTGACAAAGTAAACTGTACATAGGGCAGCTTCGTTGCTAGAGTACCAGATAAGCCGCCTTAACACACGTTACACTCCAGTTTGTGCCAAGCAGAAGCCGTGTAAGGGCAGATTATTATTAGTGGCGATAAATTAGAGCTGGCAATCTGCACAAACTGTATCATTCAAATCGCGTAAAATTTTAACTTGGGTATGACTATGTCAGACAATCAGGATTACAATGACACAATTACATATATGAAAACAACAACAGACAAACATCGAGGTAAGTTTGCACGTGACACAACAGCTGGTCATTTGAGTGTGGAGCAGTTAAACTTGAATATCTATAAATCATTCCATCTACAAAAGTCTTGACTGGCCTAAGCACTGAACAACTGATCAGATGGGCAGAGGACAGAAAGAGATGGGCAAAGATCACTGCTGATGGATGTTGTGGAGCCCCTAAGACCACTGTGATAAATGTGATTCCATCTTTCTCTCTCTCTTTATACATATACATAGTATGCTCAATATCGTGACTGACATGCTGTAAAAAGGAAAATGGTCGTAGTGTTTTTATCTTGCCCTCTTTAAGCAAATTGGAAACAATTATTCTGTCTCAGGTCCGTTTGTCCAAGTCCCATTGTTTTAGCCACGAACTAAAACCACAACACTCAATTTTCTCCTTTCCGTAAGATGCAGTCCCAGTGGAACTTTTCCTTTAGGTAACCTAGGTCCGTGTAGTCATTCAGCGTGGTAGACCATAGGCGGTAGGCCAAGGAATTGTTGTCGAATCTCCCATACTTTTATACTACCTGGATGATGTTACGAGTGTGGCTCTAAATGAAGTACTCGGGATCACCCGAGCGGGTGCCGAACGTCGGCGAGTTCCGAGCGAAGGCACCCACTAGAAGGTCGCCTTCGGTGACCAGCGAGCGGAGCGAGCACTCAAGCCAATTCAAAGACACCGATCCACCAGATTTTTCCAGTAAGGAGGGTTAGCTCTGCTCTAAGGATGACCGGAAGGGCTGACGGGGGCCTTTTATGAGCGCAGCGGGGTGCCTTGAGTGCCAGTTTCGTCGCCAGTGGCACCACTGTACTGTATTTCCTCTTTGTTGCAAAACAACAACAACAACAATTCCAAGGCGTATTGCCCATGGGTAGACAGGAAAAAATGATGATGGAGTTGTATAATTCACACAATAGAATTGCCAATGGCTGCGCAGAAGCTTCCGTTTAGGTAAGCACTAAAACAATCACATAGATAACTACCGGATGCATAGGATCTTAGATCTCTCATTACATTCAACACAAATTAGTGACTGTAATTGCAATCATCCCAGACTTAGAACTTTACAGACGTGGCTTGAATATCCACATACTTTAGATTTCAAAAGATAAACACATCAAAACGTATAGTATTACGTACCAATGATCATGATGTCCGAATGTATATGTCCGAAGGATGTCCGAATGTGTATGTGTAACTTCTCATATATTAATCAATGAATCTGGCAAAGCATGTATCTTCTGGCATAAGTAACTGTGTAAAATGAATCGTAAACTGTGCAAAATTACATCTACCTCATCGATCGATTATTTCGTCCCTTCTCGCGACCTTTTTTTACGGAAGGGGACGGTGCAATTTGTCAGCGGTCGCCCCGGTGTATTTGACATACGCGCGGCGTCTCCAGCGTTACATTGTTAATTATCGGGATGGTGTCTCCTATTAGGTACCACCTGGCTCCAATTTGTTCTAAGCGACACGGTACATAAATAAAGCTACGGTTGGTCGATGCAAAATTAGCATGGTGTATATTGAAACGTTGGAGGTGGCAGATTCAAAGGCATTGCCGCGTCGTGGCGATGAGTAAAGCATCACTCAGTAGACCCCCAGGCGGAGGAGCTTATTCTAGTCTATAGCTTACGGCCAGGATCGCCAGTAGAAATCTCCAAGGTAAGGACAGTTAGCCGTTACTATTTCATTTTACTTTCAACGTAACCGTAAGTATGTGGTTGTTACATTTACAAGTACAAATGTATCTGTACGTAGCTTCAAGTGATTTTATCACAATCTAAAACGTCGAGAAAAGTGCCATGACGTTTTTCGCTATCTCGTTTCTTTTTCATTATTGTCAAATGAAAGTAAAAACCACAACATATAAAGGCAGATAAAAATGTATATATGCCCTCATTTTAACGAGAGGAAAGGGTAAACCTTTTTCCGTAGTGTTTTGTTGCAAGATTTGTTTTGCATGGAGCCTTAACTGTTTTGACGCATTGCTATTCGAAGAGGTTGCAAGGTCCTACTTTTAGTAAGAAAAAGGCAGCATCTGGTAACTTGTCTGCCTTTTACACAAAGCATGTTAAACAAATGTTGGTCGAGATAACTTAGTCATATATGAAAAAAAAAATGGGCAAGTGTTTTTCGTGTCTTCTTGAAAATGCCTGCATTTTCGATGCACACGCTACGGTTGAAAAAATATTCGGGCCACGGCATCTCGTGAGGTTATTATCAGACTGGCCTATTTATACATTTCGTCAATTACAAAGGTTCAGTAACAAATGAAAACATTCACAACCATGAGTATGCTCTCTGCCTTAACCCACTCCCACTTGATGCGAAAAGCTCTGTCGAGACCTAGAAAGACAAGGTGTCAATTCTAACTAACTCGATCATGTTCTTACCAATAGCCAATCTAGATCCTGGTCGGTCTAAGAACTCTTCGGAATCGAATTAGATTGTACAATTCCTGGTAGATAACACCCTATCAGTATCCTTTGGGGACATAGTAAAAGCCATGTACCTTCCCATCATGACCTTAGATTAAGCTTCGATTTCCGATACCAGTTGTGGGATCCATATACCCGTCTAGGAGCCTTACATGTCTGGTGCACGTATGTGTCCACCATTATCAATGGTATCATGTATAAACTGTGTTAATCATTCGCGTGAATGTGCTACGTGCTGTCTGCTCTACAATCATTGTGGTTATTGTTGTTTAGGGTAGGGTAGCCAGGTTTGAACTGTTGGGTATAGCACTTTGCGGCAATATCTAGGATTGTAAGGGAGAAGGCAACTGCTAGGAGCTCGAGAGTGCTGCAAACTTATTGCATACTTAGTCAAATTAAGTTTAAGCTAACTTGGCCATTTACAGCACATATACAGGAAGCAAAATCCAAATGTGGTCACTTTGGACTTACGCTGATATATGCTAGAACAGTAGAACTTTATAACACAGTTAAGGTATCCACTGCAAGTGCTCATCTATTATCTTATAATCACCCATTTTACAGGGTTTAACATAAGATATGAAATATTAACCTTAATGCGACTTGGATTGCTCTCTTCAAAGTAACCTTTACTTAGGCTATAAAAAGTGAACTTTTGCATTACTTTGTCATTAACCGCTGTGGCATGGAGTCCGTGAGTTATACCCCATGCAATCAGCATTCACTTAGAGTCCCGGTCATTAGCAGTAAACGGCTGCTTCCATCCCGACCACTCCGCTTTTAGGGCCGTTTCTCCTGATGAAGAGGTCGTGCAATCGATGGGAGTGGGGACGAGGGCCACTATCACTTCTTGTTATCCACAGACGTGGTAATTTTCCACCTGTCTTGAGGATGAATCAACTTTGATTTGCACCGCGGAGAGTAAGCGTGAACCGGTATAGCGCTGGTTTCACAGCGCACTGGTCTCAACGGTTAATAACAATCTGTAGCCGTGTTCGGTAATGCCGAGTGTCTGTGTGCTAATGGAATAAAAGATTGGAAACAAGACAGGAAAGGACGTATATACATTACGAATGGTAACAGTTACCCATCGAGCGACTGGATGGCTTTGGGAAACGGTCAGACGTGATCATCGACTACCTTTGGTCATTGACTGAACAGGATTTGTGGTTTTTAATAAAAAAGTATGTAAATGAGGCGAGACAAAATCTAAATTTTAGGTCACAGAGAGAGCGTGGCGAGAGTTCCGTCCTAGTGGAAAGGAGATGTAAACTTAGTGGACAAGATTTGTGGTTCACCAGGCCAAAACTTTTTGATATGTATATGAGGCTAAGATAAAATTTAGATACTCCATTATGAAACAAAAATAAGACAAAGACAAGTCAAGTCAAGCTAATTGATCAACTAGCTCCTATTGTTTGAATACAAGCTAATGTGTCTCGCTAGGAGGGTAGCGGAGTGTTCCAACCACCAAAACGTTCGGCCCTACTTCCCTATATCAGTTCGTGCAGAATAATCAGCAAACTTTAAGGTAACAGTCAGATCGAACGTGCTGTTTTTGATTTTGTATAAAATTTCATATATTTCCTGCTTGCATGAAGATCAACCTATTGACAGGAGGTCGTCAATGTACTAGCCTGATGGAAAATTATGTGTCACAGTAATAAAATCTAATACTCTCCACGGGTTCCTCACATACCAAAAGTTTCATGGATATAGACGGTGTAGTTTGGTGACACAATTTTGTCTTATGTCTCTCAATAGCCTTACTGACATTTAGATTGAGTGTTGGGATAGGTTCATCTATTCCAAATACTCAATCAAACCACAGGAAAGCAATAAATTCTAAGCGGGGGTCATGTACACTTGAGAATAAAACCTCCATGCAATCAAATAAGATGTCAATTCCATTTGTAATAATGTGACGAATAATTACAGGAATAAATTCTTTATTTCCGAATGCGAGTTGTTCAACAATGTCAAAGTTTTCTAGTTGATGAAGGTAAAGAAGGGTTCGAAAAGTAGTGAAACTTTTGTCAGATCATGTTGGGTCTTTAGTATCTTTTAGGATGATATTGGTACTTCTTGGTATCTTGAATTGATGAGCAAGATACTGAAATGTAAAGTAAGACTTGCTGTTGAGAACCTAGTTTATCCAATTCCTTCGTTTGCCCATCTACATATGACCTGTCCGAGGAAGGTAAAGATTTAATTAAAAGATGAAATCCTTTGATTGCAAATGTATGTCTGGAAAGTTTGAAGTTAACGTTCTGAAGTGTTCATTACATGTTAACGAGAATATGCTGACGAATGAGAAAAGGAAAAAGAACACTTTATAATTATAATGGATCATACAAAAGCGAAGCCATCTTGAAATATTCAGCCGAAAATGACGTACCTGTCAATAGAAATGAAATATGGACCCAACATAATGGACTCTCAAGGCTATTAGGATTAATGTTTTAAGGTATCCAAGCAACATGCGAAATCTATTTACACCCATCGCGCTAAGAGCTGCATAGCGTCAATGATGGAAGTAGCTCTGTCGTATGGGATGCCGTCGTTTGTTCCTGCAATATTTCTAGCTTGA
>NC_049990.1:11146082-11157299 GCF_000003815.2 Branchiostoma floridae | reverse complement strand
CATGGAAAGGTTTCTGTAAAGTTTAGGTGTGTGGCATATATTTCAATGGGCATCATATGACATCGATAAGTTGAATTTGCAGTGAGGAAACATTCATTTCGATGTATAGATAGATACTTTTTATGTAAAAATGGATATTAGCTAGATGTAAAACAGATAGATGTAAGAAAGACAGATATTTAGGTAGATAGATACATACTAGATAGATAGATACTATAGATAGAGAGATGGATAGATAGACAGATAGATTGATAGATAATGTAGATCGACAGATAGATAGATAGACATATAGATATATAGATAGACACATGTAGATGGATAAATATTAATTTGATAAATACTAGATAGATCATCATCATCGGCTTTTGATAGATACGTACTGCACAAATGACATAACAGTCATCATCAGCCTTTTTCATATGTCATATATATCAAATCATAAGCGTGCTCAATAATATCTGTGAATCACATTAGGTGTAATATATGGCAAATCATCCATTATAATTTGTCGGTCGCATGAAAACGTTATTAGATTTCCCAAGTTTGTAGCGTCTATCCAGCAATGCTATGATATACGATGACCCAAGAAAATGACTTCTTTTTCGAATCAAGCTTTTTTTGTGAGGAATAGTCAAGCTCTAATTGATTGATTATGATCTAATAATCGCCAAGGTTTGAAATATGATCATATCATAATAACTTTGGCACCTTGAAGCAGCCGTAAACGCGTAGCTAATATGATGACACTAATACTGTTCGCTTAATGGCACAAATGGGAAATTAGGAAACAGACATTTGGGGCTAGATTGTTTACGGCACTGACTTATGTCTGTATCTCAGACGCAAGGAACGTGAAAATATGCACATTAAGACAGAAACGGAGGATGGGTCCTTAGGGACCTTTAATCTGTAATTACCTGCGCGGCAAGCCTTCTCTGGGCCGTTTAGTATTAATAGTTTTGTGCCCTTGGTTTATCACTTCGGGGTATTGGGTCCTCGATGCATACATATTCATGCTGTTGGATGTATTATGTAAAAAGTATAAAAGCAAACTTTCAACTTCAATGTATATTTTGCAAATTCCTTAGAAAAAAAGACCAGTACTTTTGTTATACCAGTAAAGATATTTCATTTTCGAGTAAGATCATGCAAATATTAAGAAGTTCATATGGCTGTAAAAGGCCACTTGAGCACTTGACTATAGGATTCGCCAATGGTCCCAACATCAAACACGTATATTGCGTTATCAAGGTCATTTGTAATGCACGATGGGCGAAAATGGCGAATCATCCAATGTTATTGCCAATTTGGCGAAAATGTGACCTGTTCTCATTCTTGTTATTGCTTCCGTGTACATTAAAGCGGATTTGACAGCGATTTCATTTCTGTACAAATCTAATCTACAGTACTTCAATCGCTTGATTCGGAGGATGTCTTCATAACTTTTGAATAAACGTCAACTTAGCATCAAACGTTGTTATGATGGCTGTTTGTCAATGTATTGCCAGATGTTTCAGAACAACTACGCGAGGAAATGTTTACACAAAAATCCCTGTTTGATCTGCAAACTGCTTAATGTGACAAGAGCAAAGTTTACAAATTCTTTACAAACAGACGCCGATTCAATTTGTGGTGAAGATCACCATTGTTTGAATTGGACAAAAACACGTTTCTTTGTGGAAAGTATGCATGTTTTTTTGCCCAATTTTGAAAGATTATCAGCCGATCGAGAAGGCTCGGTGGGCGTCTCTCCACCGTCATGGTGGGTATATCGTGTAAAGTGCCTTTCCCAAGGGCACAACGTCGGCGCATGACAAGTATCTAAATCCGGAATCTATTGGTTCTGAGTCCAACGCTCTAACCGTACGTCGCATCGACGCCGTCCTTTAAATGGACAGCTATTATGAGACTAGATAGGCACGAGTTATTGTTTTGACTTTGCATGTGATCGAAACAAATATTTTTTGCCAAGAGAATGTGGAGACTTCAGGTGTAATGGTGATAGACAGTATTATCAACCATGCATAGGTGTGACCACATTTGTTACAAGAGGAAACTGCTGGCAATGCGTAATGCATCCTCACGGACTGAAGCCGTGTTATGTCCCATTAGACAGCTTATTGGGACGAAGATGAAATTGAATATCTGGAAGAATGAACAGGTATGAAATGATGGGCATGATTTCCTCACCACCGGATCTCATATTAGTCAAACATAATAAACGGACATGTGAACATGGTACATGTGCGCACATTCATTGATCTTACTTCATCAGTCAAGGCTAGGCTCATTCTCTTCTTCTTTTTGCTCAATATCACTTTATCGAACTGTCGCTCTGTCAAACAGTGCACAAAGGGGTCCACTTAGTCCGCAGAATTTGATATCGACTAGGTCATGGGTCCCGCTCTGCTAAATAGGCCGGTCTCTTTAAACAACCCCGTCAAATGAGTTATGATGCAGGACCTGACTGTAGGCAGCGCGGGCCTGGGTCAGAAACAGTGGGTGCATTCATCGCAGTCACCTCTGTCAGACAGCCAGTGATGTACGTGCCCTGGCAAGGACAACATTTATCCTGTATGCTGACTCTACTCTACTGCAAATAAGGTGTTCTTCACAATGTGCGTGGCTTGGTGGTATGGTAAGCGTTGCTTTGATTGTTCACTGCACAAGGTCTAATCTTCGAATATGCACCTAAGCATGCGTATAGGTTCCATGTTTTTACTCGAGTAGGACCTTTATGCAAGCTTTAAGATGAGCTTTAAACGCAGTGCTTGCTAGTTTCATTGAGAGGTAATCCGAACTTTTGCGAATATCTCTAGCTACTAGTGAGAATCACCTAAGTTCTGATTTGGACACCCTCTAGGGAAAATAACTGTGTTCAAGGAAACGAATTTGTTAACCGATCACGTGCTAATGTTTGCTTAAGCTTAAAAGAATTGCCTGAAATAGTTCGCTTGACGGTTTGCGGCCTGCGGTTTGTCGCTATCCAGAACGTTAATTTCCAGCTCACAGCTTCATAAACCTTATCGTTTACGCACTAGATGGCAGCAATTGAAAACTAAGCTCCATTCCCGATGAGACATGTGGAAATTGCGGCGTAGAAGTCGACAGTTTGGTTGGTGGACTGCGTCTTCGTGTTACGTAAGTCGACCTTCCTCAAACACGTTCTTGGCATGGAGGTGTTAAGGTTGGTGTCTATTTGTCATGCTGGAGTTAGTGTGGTTAAGCAAACTACTGTTTTTAATGAGCTGATTGTCAGTTTGTTATTCTACCCCGACAAGAATTCCATTTATATCTGTCAATTCTGGTGTAGCGCTAAAGCACAACCACGTGTACGTAGCTTTAGTTTTATATTTAGTAGCTTCTATTCAAGTCAATTTTAAGGACTTCATTTGAAACTAATGTGTCCATTAATTAATCGAACAATTGTATCCATCTAATGACTATGGCGTAAGGATTGTGATATTGTTTTCTGCATACAATTTTAGATTTAGGCCATTGTTGCACATTTCCTTTGAAAGTGCATTTTTCGTACATTATTGTAGTCCTCCATATAACTTCCTTGCACATAGTGAGCAAATGTAGCGTCTAGAGAATATAAAGCGATTTCTATGTTATGTATAGCTGCGAAGGTGTTGGCCCTACATCGATTATGTGATCTTGGTCTTAATCGACACAGTCTAAATATTATATAAAATTTCCAAATAATGTCAATAATTGAGACAGTGAATAACAGCATAGTCTCAGAAGTCATGATCAACCAGGAAAATAGTACTGTAAATGCATTTAAGTACGCGGGGATTTAATTTCGCGGTAGCGGGAAAAAGGACATTTTGCGGTGGATTTAATTTCGCGGTAACACCATAGACTGCAGTCTAATAGTATAATAGAAAATGTTCGCGGTGGTTTTAAGTTTGCGGTGAAGTGGTCACCGCGAATACCACGAACATTAATCCACCGCGAACATTTCTGCATTTACAGTATTTTTAGAAGTATTATTAATTGTGATATCATAAACGCGGCACTTCACTGTACTTAAGTTGCACCCTTGAACACGACGATCGCCCACGGTGACGTGTAACCCGGAATACTCACCCCTGGAAGATTAATGACAGCACTTTTCATCTCCTATATTGCTCGTACCAAATGTAATTTTCCAGGATTTTGCCCGGGTCACGAGTGTTACTGATGAAGTTGCCAAACGTCATAAACTCGGATCAAGTTCTTAGTCAGCGTGGCGTGTGGAATCATTCCCGCTTTGTAAAAAGATCCGTTTATTTCCCTGCGGCGGACAGAAGTCTGTCCCCTCGTATTTGGTGTGACATTGTCGGGGTGTTGTGACTGATTGTGTGGTAGTGAGGTTTGGAATACGTACGGCAAGGGCATGACCATGGACTACGTCTTATGGCCTTCATTCATGCGTTCGGACACTACTTAGTGATACATGTATAACTCAATTACCACCTTCATGAAAAATTGAGGCATGATTGTTATTTATTTGTGTGTGTGTGTGTGCGTGTGCATGATTGTTTGCCTGTGTGTGTGTGTGTGTATGCGTGTGTGTGTGTGTGTGTGTGTGTGTGTGTGTGTGTGTGTGTGTGTGTGTGTGTGTGTGCGTGTATGTGTGTGTGTGTATGTTATCACCTTGAAATTTGTTGTCAGCATAATTCAAGACAGTCTGAATTGATGGTGATGTGCTATGGGATCCGGAATTCATATTAGTATGCCTCTGGCGGCTTTAACTTGGTACTACAGCAGAACTTCCGTTTTTCAATCCTTTGTCCTGGACATGATGTGGTTTCGTTACCAGGCAAAATTGGCCACTTCCTACGTTTCTATAGAATTATCAGATCATATACTTAATTCATTTGTCACAATACTTCACCACTATTGTTGAGCATTTTTGTAGATTTCAACTTTCCACGAACAATTGCAACTCTGTGAGATCCAAGGCGACAATATAAGAAATGAATCAAAATAGCTTAATAATATCAATGTGCTCAATAATGCAGCTGGCATAATATATGATTGCAGGTTTCATGATTTCATTTTAGGTAGTCATTAATCATATGGGTCAGTAAAAGGTAAATTATAGTTTGAACGTATGAATTATTCATGTGGACAGGCTCTCTCGAACAAGCTGAACATGTTTCCGAAAATAATTTCATCAGGTAAGTAGAATGTAGGAGAATTCTTGTACACAGCCAGTTTCCAATTACTTTGCTTACGTTTTGATGTTACCTTGTACATTGGTTGCATATACGAAGAGAAGCAGACCTCTAGTCAAAAGCTCTGAGGAAGGTGTCTGAGAGACATCGAAACGTACGCAAAGAGAGTAAAAATTGGTTAAAAAGAATTCTCTTATATCCTAAACCTATAGTTTTCGAGTTGAGATAAAATGGTAAAAGTACGTGTGATTTTTACATGAACATCTTAAATATCCTAACCCTCACCTTCACCTTGACCATCGCACATTCTAAAGCTGTTAAAACTTTGTGCCAATAATCTTGTATGCATATATACATTATTGACTAAGGTGATCACCAACTGCAGCCGTTTTACTACTTTTAGTACCTTCTTGTACGTCACAGAAGCTTCCAGTCTGTCTCAAAGATGATAATGATCACCATTAGTTCGCCCTGTAGTCTTACATATTGTATGTCTGTCTCTGCGTTTATGTGTTTTATATCTAAAACCTGAGCCGTATATATTTAGGGTCGTTTGTATTGCCCTAGTAGTCTGTTATGCTATGGTAGTACTTGTGGTCACATGCAACAAAGTTAACAGTTGGGGAGTAGATAAAGTTTTATAAAACTGGTACTTCACTGTGTTTTGCATCCATTATGATACTGCGAACACTGGTAATATGGTATTTTACTGCATTTTACGAAATGATGTCCTTAAAAACGACATAGTTATAGACATGAATTGATCTATTTCTAGCTCACAGCAGCAAAGATATGCCCAAACAGATCGGATGTTTTGAAACACAGCTAAATTTGTACGAAAGGTGGTGGGAAGGGGAAGTAGCCGCGCAAATTGGCTGCTAAAATTTTTTAAAACGAGATTGTTCAGAGCAAGATCATTAGAACACTTCAATGCTATGAACTAAGAAATTGGAGATAATTGTACAGAGATAGCAGTGTAAATTTATTTTGAAGGCTGATTTCATATGATTCACGACCACAGAATTTCATACGACTTTGTAGTCAAAGTGTGTTCCCACGTCCTGATATCCGTTGTAATCCCCTGTGGCGCCCTGTGGCGCGTATCTGGTAGAGTGCTAGGCTCGGACCCTAGAGGTCCAGAGTTCGATACTCACCGTGCCCCCGACGTTGTGCCCTTGGGAAAGGCACTTTACACGACCTTCCTTACTTCACCAAGGTGTATTTATAAATGGGTACCTGACTTCGATCGGGGAGGTAAAAGACTACGTTTACATTCTGTATGTACTTTGTATGTGGCACTGTTAGAATAAGTTACTACATTGTCCTCATCTGTCTCAAAGTAGGTAAAAAATCCTTTGTAGCGTTCGCTCGTTCTTGTATCCTTTGTAGTCACATAGTGTTCACACGTTCTGATATCCCTTGTAGTCACATAGTGTCCACACGTTCTAATATACTTTGTAGTCGCATAGTGTCCACACGTTCTAATATCCTTTGTAATCACATAGTGTCCACACGTTCTAATATCCTTTGTAATCACGTAGTGTCCACACGTTCTAATATCCTTTGTAATCACATAGTGTCCACACGTTCTAATATCCTTTGTAATCACATAGTGTCCACACGTTCTAATATCCTTTGTAATCACATAGTGTCCACACGTTCTAATATCCTTTGTAATCACATAGTGTCCACACGTTCTAATATCCTTTGTAATCACGTAGTGTCCACACGTTCTAATATCCTTTGTAATCACATAGTGTCCACACGTTCTAATATCCTTTGTAATCACATGGTGTCCACACGTTCTAATATCCTTAAAGTTTGTAATCACATAGTGTCCACACGTTCTATATAATTCTCTGTAGTCACATAGTATTCACACGTTCTAATATCCTAGCTAACTTAATTTTCTGCCAAATAGACACCATTGGGTGCAATGTGGAGCGCGTGACAGAGCAATTAAGCTGTGCGAGGAATTAATTGTTTTCATAGCATGGGATGATAGAGGGCGTGCATCGCTTCAGCAAAGTACGAAGTCAAAAATAAACATTATGATTCGAACTACACTATCTGCATTGTGAAAAGGCTAATCAAGATCTTTTCCCCAGCGGATCACGTTCAAGCAAGAAATGAATTCAATCTTTGTCTTCTTTTCCTTATATAAGAAGATTTGTTTCATATATATGATTTTTTATTGGTCATTCACTCATTCTTGGGCTGGTTGTATTTGTCAAATTTCGTTCTTTATAGAAAATATTGCAACACATAATATATATACGTTATGTGCACACAGTTAATATTGGTAGTTTGATATATCATATTTTGTTTATTAAATCATGCCACAGGTATGTCCTCGAGCATTGAAAAGGACGACAATTCAATTAATTACGTCCTTCATCGTTAATTATATTGTGACCAAGACCTTTTACCTCTCGACATTTCAATCATGTAACTTTACATGGCAACCTGCACGTGTTCCACCTTGGAAAGCCAGACTCGTTTCCAACTTCTTGATGAAAAATTGTGTGAAATATTAATAAAACATATCTTTGTAGGAACACAAAGGATAAATTATTCATGTAATTGCCACTTCTGTTGTTTCATATTGGGCCGCAGGTATGTGGCTTTAGGGGCTGTATTTCATGTGAAATTAGACCTTACGGCCGCACTAGCTGTTATCAACTGTCCTGATATATTACTCCACACCTCATATCCGTACGTGTATTGGTGAGATGAAAGGGCTATGAGACGGTGTGATGCACAGAATGAAAGCTTGTTGTACGATCTAGTTGGCTGGGCAATTTATTTGACAATCTAATAATGGTATTGCCGCTTTAGCGTTTAGAACTAAAAGTGCCTTTTTCATGTTTTGATGCAGGGTTTTCAAGATTGCACCCGTGAGTTGGACCCCGGTGGCCATTCTTCTTCTCTTCGAAGTCAACGAACTGAAAAGCTGGAAGACATTTTAGCACCTCTTGTGTCCTATAGATAAACAGTAGGACATAAAGCAAGACGTATTGGTATCTTATTATAACTCGCAACAAAAACCAGTCGAGCTCTTCACGCAAAAACAGTACACGCCTGAAGCAGCCACTCTGAACGCATGCTTATGTATAGCAGAACAGTTGCAGGCGTAACCCATAGAGACATGGCGTCAGCAACCGTACGTTACGTAAAAGTTTACTACCGCACGCTTTGATGTATCAAAACAAAGTGTGAGAAGGATGTCTGTAAATGCTGGAGAGGATTTGAACACCCGTACGAAGATACTTGCCACGTAATGTGATGTATGATGTACCCGAAGAAAATCTTCGTGCCAACGGCTGTACTTGATGACTTTCAAACCAAGCTGGGCCCTATAAATGTGACAATGGAGGATTTGTGGTTGGCTGAGAACTTTTCCACGATGGCGCCGTCGGAGCAGGGTAGTTCGGCGGTCCCCTCCTCGCCGCTGAAGGCGGGACTCATGGCGGGGATGTGCGCACTCATCATCTTCGGGAACATCTTCAACGTCTCCGTCATTCTCTACAACGAGAACCTGAGAAACGTCACTGGAAGGTAGCGTGCGCATTTACGTGTTATAGCAAAGAAGCAGAAACATTGGTTAACCTTTATCTCCGACCTTGTAACACCTATGTTTGATGTTCAGATAGTTATCTAATCATGTATTTTAAAGAGTTGCTTTCTACAAGCCCGTCTAAATTCTGAAAATAATTATGACTGTTGGCACTATATATTTCATTTGGTAGATTGTCACATGTTGTTTACCGTGAGTGTGATATAGCGTAGTTTACGCCGCTGGTGTAGATGAATATGAACAACCAAGGCTGTGCTATTTGTTTTCTTGGAAAGTATGAATATAACGTTTGGATACTTCGTCTGTTAGCGAAAAAAAAGGTAGCCTTACAATGTGTTCAACCGAAATGTCAACCAAATTTGATAATCTTTTCAATCTTTTTAGTAAGCCACCTAAATGTTTACCTTATTATTATATCTAATTAAGTTAAAGAAATTTTGGAAAACATACTTTCGGCTCACCTTTGATCCGTAATAATTTACTATGATCTATATTGCCCGAATGCCATAATCTGTATGGTATATCTGATATTAAACACATTCCTCTACACTATAGCTTCATGGTTGCCCTAGCCTGTGCGGATCTCGGTCTCGGTCTCCTTGTCCTGCCCCTGAGCGTCCGGACGTCGCTTGCCGGCCACTGGGTGTACCCGGAGTCGGTGTGCCAGTATTGCGGCTTCCTGGGGACAACCTTCATGGTGGCGTCCGTGCTACTGCTGTTCGACCTGAGCGTGGATCGCTATATCTCCATCGCAAAACCCATAGAATATAACAACATTATGACTGGTAACAAGTGTAAGGTTATGATATTTGCATCATGGACTGTAGCTGCTATCTACAGCGCTGGGCCGCTGTACGGATGGGGTTCATACGAGTATAGCTACAAAATGTATGTCTGTGCTGTCGATATCTTCTCGGAGGTGGTGTTTGGACTGTTTGCTTTCATCATTCTGCTACCACCACTGTTTGTGATGTGCTACCTGAATGGCAAGATTTTCATGATTGCTCGCTCACAAGCCGTGCAAATCCAAAACGCCCATATCTTCCCCCAACCCCCAAACTTGTTCCCCGTTATGTCCTTCAAGGCCGCCATGACGGTCGGCATCGTTGTGGTGACATTTGCTGTGTCATGGCTGCCTATGCTTATTGCCTACATGTACTCCAAATTTGCCGGCTATAAAATCCCACCCAATCTCTCCTTTGCGTTTATGTATCTTGCGGTGAGTAACAGCTTTTGGAATTGTGTTATCTACTCCACTACTAACGTGAGATTTCGCACCGGGGCAAAGAAACTTGCCGTGAGGATCAGGCAGTCCATTTTACAAACAATGGAACGGTAGCCGTGAAACGGGCGTGATGTCGTAAAGCTTATAGCAAGCGCCGTAAAACGAAAGGTGTATACGTAGAAGTCGTAATCATGCTGCCGACTATGTTCTCAGTGTCAGTGCTTTTCAGTGTGTGATACGCAGAATGAATGTTCATGAAAAGCTTTACAAGAGAGCTAGGCAGTCATTTAGGAAATTGATTTCACGTCTTCGCTGATAGTAAAAAAATAATTCATTGTCCATCATGCACAGAGAGTGAAATGTAATACGTTAGTCCTTTGACAACAAAAGTGACCAATTGCTGTAAATCTAAAAATCGTAAGCATCCATTGAAGGTGTATTTTGTACTCGCTGTTGTCATCATTGTCATAGTCATTCTAGGTCTAATATGTAGTACAGTACTGTATATATACTCCAATGTAGTAAACCTTTGAATGGGAAATGTGAGTGTGACTTCATGATTTACTGTCTATGGTGTATACTTTGAGCATACTACATGTATTTATGTATGTATATATGTACTAGGTAATGTATGCGTGGGACTGTATGTGTGTATGTGTGTGTGTGACAGCATGTGTGTGTGTGTGTGTGTGTGCGTGTGTGTGTGTGTGTTTGTGTGTGTGTTTGTGTGTGTGTGTGTGTGTGTGTTTGTGCATGCGTGCCTGTGTGTACGTCAAATTGAGGCATGATGTCTGCTATCCAAATGTGAATTTCTCAACAAACATCTATTCTTTACGTGATGCTACTGGAAAGAACAGTAATATTTGAAATGGAAAAAGATTTTCCACCAGGCACAGCGCTATACTGGGTCGATATAGGCAATAAGTGCTTTCAGTGTAATGTGTTTTTATCTTCCAATAGTGCTTTATGTCCATCAAAAGAGCAACTAAAAGATCGCATTGCGTTATGGAAAAATACATTATAGGCCGTTATGGACAACTTTAGAATAAATCGTGACTCATTTAGCGGCGCTGTTTGCTGAGCATTGCGTCTGTCTTATACTAAAACAACACCTGAACGTCATTCATTTCTATTGGCTATTGGTCTGCAACCTTTTCGGTCTCACAACAGAAGTTGAATTTTGAGATTAAATGCAGCACCATTGTAAGTTGATCTTTAAATTTCTTTTTTACTTCTTTGAATTATCA
>NC_049990.1:11137057-11145982 GCF_000003815.2 Branchiostoma floridae | reverse complement strand
CTGTAAAGAATCTTTACAGTGGCAGTGGGAGAGACAGAACAACTAAGGCTATGCTACACTATAAGTACATCTATCGTTTACAAAATAGTCAAATATGTAATGCTATACTATTCTACAATTTACATGTCTCTTTTCTCTTCTTGAAACAAGTGTATATGAATTCACAGAGTTTTTGCAGTACAATGTTGTCAGATGATTTCATTATGTATACAAAAAGCTCATCTTTTACTAACTGTTTAGCTCGTGTATCAAAATTCAGGGCATTAATAAAAGAATTACGTATATCACTATATAACTCACATTCCAATACAAAATGAACTTCATTTTCAATATCTTTGGCGTTACAAAGTGTACAGATTCTATCACTCGGAGGAGTCCGGTTGTATCTTCCTACTTCTATTTGTAAAGGGTGATCACTAATTCTTAATTTAGCCATGGCTCGGCGATGGCTGAAATTATGTATATTTAGGTACTGTTCTCTTTCGTAGGTGTCTTTGAACTTCCTGTACGTTCTTAGTTTGTTTCCTTGATTTTCCTTTTTTCCATTAGAGTTGAGTTCGGAATAGAAAGTCTGTAGAAATATGTCTTTCAATCTTTGTTTCACTTGCGACTGAGCTGATGGTATATTATAGTCTTGGTTCAACAGTAGGAAAGGGTGATCACTAATTCTTAATTTAGCCATGGCTCGGCGATGGCTGAAATTATGTATATTTAGGTACTGTTCTCTTTCGTAGGTGTCTTTGAACTTCCTGTACGTTCTTAGTTTGTTTCCTTGATTTTCCTTTTTTCCATTAGAGTTGAGTTCGGAATAGAAAGTCTGTAGAAATATGTCTTTCAATCTTTGTTTCACTTGCGACTGAGCTGATGGTATATTATAGTCTTGGTTCAACAATAGTAAAAAGGTGAATCTAGATAGAACGTTTAAGACATTGATGGGTTCCAAAATGTTAAGACAGTTTAGTGATGTGTTCCAATCATCATTAATCATTAAAAGACATGTTAATTCTGAAGCACCCTATAAGAAAGCCAAAAGAATAGAATCATTTTGCTCTAGCTATGTCTCGTCTGATGCTATTAATCATATGCAATCTGCAAGGATAGAGAGAAATACTATGACACATTCTACATTCGAAATAGATTGCGATATAAATTCACTAAGATTTAGCGATGAAGTTAAAATATTTATTGTTAAGAAGTGATAAAGGTGCAAAACCCATATTCGATGTCAGCATAAGCCGTTTCACAAAAATACCCCCAGTCACTTTTCCTGTTGCTACAATATATAATAAGTCAGTGGCGAGGCTACTGGACAACATAACACTCTGTTACCTTCCGTAATAGGCTTTACAATTCATGTCTGGTCATTGAACTGTGAATCGTTTTACACGGAATTATATGTGATTTCCAGCGATATTGACAATTCAGGTAATTTAGTGGTCGCTCAGGCTTTCCAGAGGTCCGAGTTTCTACGTATGATGAAAGGGACCCAGCCGAAAGCCAATTTCCTGCGCAATAGACGTATATTTCTTCACTACTGGAAGCAGTCAAAGATATAAAAGGGCGAATAATAGCTCGGAAGGGGCGATTCTTAACTTTTAGATAAATAGTCATATCAAGCAATTTTCATACTTTAAGTGAATTGCCTCCACGAAGAGGAAAAGAAGGGTGGCTATTGGGCACCATATGTTATTTGATCCTAAAATTTGTCATAATCCCTTTCTCTTTACTTCTGGCGTTTTGTTTGGAGTGCTACCCTGACGACAGAATAAATGATTAAGAAACATTTCCCTCCCAACTAAATCTCGTTGAAGTAGCCCAGATTTAAGGCAACCTAAAAATTTCAACTTGCTTTTATGATACAAAGAACGCATTTTCTAGAGATCACAGACTTTGTGAGATCACATACTAAACAAACTTTCTAAAAAAAGATAGATAGATAGATAGATGGTTTATTGCGCAACAATTGTATCAGTGACAATGCATGGCAATGTATATACAATAAAAGGTACAGTCTAACACTACACATATAAGTTATATTGCAATAATTTCGGTTACTACAATACTAGTGGAAAATACGGCAGGTATTACAATTTCGGTCACTACAATACTAGTGGAATCTACGGTAGGTATTAAAGGGAACTATAACATACATCAGTTGGGTATATCTAAGCTACTAGCGACATAATATTTGTCAAAAGTTATTTAGGAATGGTACAGTTTCTTTTTTGCATAGCGTGATAAATGTATTGACCTATGTACATAGATATAGAGTCATGACATGATAAGAGTATATTGAAAGTGTCATTACTTGTGTGTGGTAGAGACATATTTGACTTACATGTGATTGATTTCATTAACTTTTGTCTTTCTTCATTGTATGTAGGACAGGTCATAATGAAATGATACTCATCTTCAATGCTGGTGTCATCTTGACATGAAGGACATAGTCTCTGATCTGTTGGTATTTTATGGTGGCGACCTTTTTCAATTTCGAGGCAATGTGCACTTATTCTCAGTTTGGTAATGCTGTTCACAAAGTTTTTGTTTTGAATAGATAAGAGGTAGTTTTCTATGCCAAACTGAGTTTTTATTTTAGAATATACTTTGAGTTTATTGTTGTTTCTTATTTTTTGTCTCCATTCAGAGAGGAATGCGTCCTTCATGCGTTCCTTAAATGTGTTTCCAAAATATTTGGCGTCAACAGTAGGATTGAGCCAAATATTTCGGAATCCATGTCGGCTTAGCATATCTTGAACATGTACAGCCCAATCTTGGTCTTCTTCGACAGCTACATCATATGCTTTTTTCACAATTCTGTCATTAGGCATGTTCTGTAGTCTGAGCCAATATTTTATTAACTGAGTTTGGGTGTCAATGTACAGTGGGAACGCTCCTAGTTCCCCCCTTACAGCGGCGTTGACGGAGCTTCTGGGAACACGGAGTAGTATTTTGTAGTAGTTTAAGAGAACATATTCTAAGTCTGGAACGGAGTAGTATTTTGTAGTAGTTTAAGAGAACATATTCTAAGTCTGGAACTTCGTATGATACTGTAGGTTGCTCTACCGATACATTTTGGTTTCTTAGTATGTTAGAATTATGCACTATTTTAAGCTTATCACTGTATTTTTTAAGACGTATGAGTATAGGGCGGCTGCAATTAGGATCAGTTTTCTTTCCGATACGGTTTGTCTTAATAATACCTACTGGTGATCCTACTATCGGAGATAGGATGTTGGATAATATAATTCGTATGTTTTCATTTGGGGATTCTTTTATACCTCTAAGAATCAGGTCCCTGCATTGGATATTTGTGCTTAATATTTCACTACAGTACAGTAGGATTGGCTTAACTAGACTATTAAACAGTTCTAATGCGAGGGGAGTGGATGGGTTGTGATTTGTTGATAGTAATGACTTAAGTTTAAAAGAGGCACGGAGAGCTTTAGTTCTAAGTTGTTTATTTGCACGATTAAATGATCCCGAGGGGGTTATGTCGACTCCTAGATATGTGTAGGAGGATGTTATATCTAATGTGTGACCCTGTGATTGGAAGTGAGGGCGGTAGTTTTTACTTGTTTGTCCGTTTTTTGAGAAAATCATTATTTTAGTTTTATTCTTATTAATAGTTAATTTCCAAGTGGAGCAAAAGTTATCTAATCTCTTCAAGCATTCCTTTAGACCACTTTCTGATTTGGATAACAGCACGAGGTCATCTGCCCAGAAAAGGCTATTGATAGAAGTATCTTTTAGAATGACGGGATCGCAGAGTGGTGAGTTTAGTAAGGTTGGGAGGTCATTAACATATAGATTGAAGAGGAGTGGGCTTAAATTGCACCCTTGACGCACCCCGCAGGTTGACTTGAAGTATGCTGATAGACCGTTTGAATTTTTGACACAATATTCTATGTTTGAGTACATTGTCTGTATAAGTTTGAAAAAGTTCCCCCCTACACCTGAAGATAAGATTTTGTAAAACAACCCATTTCTCCAAACAGAATCGAATGCCTTTTTGAAATCTACAAAACAGGCATACAATTTGCCCCCGGGCGTGGATATCTGCTTATCAACTAGAGTTTTGAGAACAAAAATGTTGTCACTTGTGCGAAAATTCGTTCGGAAACCAGATTGAAATGGAGACAGTATATTGTTATCTTCGAGAAAGCATTGAAGTCGTTTGTTTAGCACAAATGTAAATAATTTTCCGACGCAACTTGAGATAGCAATTCCTCTATAATTTGATGGATTTGTTGGGTTACCACTTTTGAATATCGGTACTAAGACGCTCTGACTCCACTGATGGGGAAATTTTCCTGACTGAAGGGTGGTGTTGAAGAGTTTCTTTAAAGGTTGTAAAAGTAGACTTCCGCCGCATTTTAGCATCTCATTGATAATGGAATCTGTTCCACATGATTTATTGGCTTTCAGATTGCGAAGGCCTTCTAGAATTTCTTCTTCCGAGATATCAAAGTCCAGTGGATTCCCTACTGAATTTTCAAGCGTGTTAAGAATGTTTTCTATGTGTCTTTGGTATCCCGCGTCTGATAGTGATGTTATGTTATCTGTTGATATGTTAAGTTTTTCAGGCCATTCTTGAGCTGCATGTTGGATGAAGTCTTTATTTGGTTCTTTATTATCAACAAGATTGTTTAAGGTTTTAAAATGAGTCACCCATTCTTCAGGGTTAATGACGTTATCATCCTTTTGTGTTACATTGTCTTCCTGTCTTAGTGATTTGATTTCCCTCCAAAATTTTTGTGGATTTTCCTTACTGAGTTTTCTGAGATTGTTTAGTTGTTTTTCTTTGAAGAGTCTTTTCTCTGTTTTGATTTTCTTTTTGTACAATTTTAAATTACAGAAGTATGCATGGCGAACATCAAGTTTCCACGGGCACTTAGAGTATTGAGCGGCTAATTGTTTAATTTTGTGTTTGAGAGATGCACATGAATGGTTGAACCATGGTTTACTTTTCTTTTTTCTTTTCTTGCTATTGTTGTGGGTAATTTTGCGCAGAGATTTATCAGCTACATGTGTGATTATATCAGAAAATTCTTTTACCGCTTTATCTACGTCATAAAAAGATTTAGCAGTAAAGTTTTGCAAGATTTGTGATATCGGAGGATCCTGTAATGCCTCTGTGAATTTGAGTTTGGAGTTATCATCCCAAACATATTTAGTTGGTAATGGGTTTGTTGGGGGTATGGCTGGTGTTACATATGGTGAGTAGTTAGTTGAGATTGAGCATTCAATTAAACAATGGTCAGAGAAAATAGATATATCGTTAACTTTAAAATATTGAACCATTGTGAGGAATTCAGAGTTGACAATGCAGTAATCAATTAAGCTTGAGCCGTTGTATTTATGACAAGTGAACTTTCCAGACAGATCTCCCGGTACCCGACCGTTTACTATGGTCAGATCGGCTGCTGAACAAAGCTCTATAAGTTGGTTACCGTATTTATTTATTCCCTTGTCACAGCTTGCCCTGGGTCTTATATCGTTTTTAAGGTCTACAAGGTTGTGGTTAAGACAGTCGTCTTGAATGATAGTTTCCTGCAGAGGGCCTGTTCTCGCGTTTAGGTCACCTAGCAGTATAATATTTCCTTGGTTGGAGAATCTACTGATATCATCATGTAAGATGTCAAAGAGCAGGTTGTTGTTTGTTTCGAAATGCGTTGAATATTCAGGAGAAAAGTAGACACCTCCAATAAAAAGGTCCCGCTCTAATCCAAAAAAAGATTTGTCTAATTTGCACCACAAAAAATCAGGGTGTCTCGTGGGGAGTTTTGTGATGCCTTTTGTGTATTTCTGTCGGAACATGAAAACTATACCACCTGAATTTCTTTTTGACTTCTTTTTTAAGTTTCTGTCGCTTCTAAAATAGCTAAATGATTCTACTCTAAAGTCTTCTCCTGGTCTAAGCCATGTTTCTTGAAGACACACAAAATCAAATTGTTCTAAATAAGAAATAAAATCTTCATCTACACTTTTGCGTCTAAGTCCGCCCTGAATGTTCCATGAACCGAACTTCAGGGCTACTTTTTGAGTTGACATACCGAATGTGCGCCACTGAGAATGGGAAGCGTGGCTGCGTTGTGTGCAGAGTGATACAACTTATGAGAAAATATCATAATAGAATAAAACTACTAGTATATTATTACACGGAGAGATGTATGACACTTGTAACTTCACTAAATTAATCTTAACTTGACGGTATATCATTACGGAGAAATGTATGGCACTTATAACTTCGTTAAGTACATCTTAACTTAACGGAAGAACTTGAACTTGTTACCTGAACACCTTGGCTTGGGATACTGTATCCATGTACTGTGCTTAACTTTCAAGGGTCTGTTCAATAATTCAGGAAGTCCTTCATTATGTTCACCAGTTTTTCGATAGCGTGGTGCTTGTCCTGCCTTTCATTCCATCTCGGCTCAGGTCGTCCGTTCCAGTTGGACCATTGGGGTGGAGCTGGGGGTGTTGGGTTCCACGGGAACGATGCCGGCTGGTTCCGCTGGGCCTTCGGGAAGCTTCTCGGGGGGGAGTGCTGTCCGGGCTGCATGTATGTGGTGGTGTTGTGCCTAGGTGAGTTCCTTTGTGGTCTGGTCTGTTGTCTGCCTGGCGGTGTGTGTTGTCTGTTGGCGACGTTAGTGGTGAACTGTTGGTGGTGGCGCAGCGTGCGCTTCACGTCAGCAACCAGCAAGCTAACGCCAGCAGGAGTGATGTGTATTCCATCGGGTTTGTACAGAGATCGTTCTTCTGATAACAGCCTGTGTCGGACGTAGAGGAGTTTGTCATCTTCTGCACATAGCTTCTCGACGGAGTTGTTATACTGCGCAATGTTCCTGTTCAGAGTGGAGTCCATGTGTTTGCCTCTTGGTAGAACTTGCGACATTACTATCGTAGCGTTCGGGAACGTTTCTTTTGCATTGTTAATCAATTTGTGCGTGTCATCTAAGCAAGAGTTCACACTGTCTGTTCTGGTTTTTGAGTTGTCCATGTCATTCGAAGCAACATGTATTATTAGCAGCTCAGTCGTGGTGTCAGGGGATGAATTTGTAACGTTGTCAAAAGCTCTCCTCAGTGTGCCGGACTTGGTGATGGTAGACGTTTTGTGGCTAAACATCCTGTTTGTGTCCACACCATTCCAAAGGGAATCAGCAAAGACTCTGGCCTGTTTTTTCTCGTTCTGGGAAGTGGGAGCAGGAGTCACGGGAGTGGGCTGTGTACGGAGTGCTGTCGGGGCTCGTGCGCCAAGGCCGTGCGGTACCTGCGTGTCAGTGGCTGCCGTGGCCTCTATCCTGGGAGCTGCCGCCGTTTGTGAGCTGGCGGCTGCCGGGGTCTTGCTACGGGAGGCCACCAGGTCCTGTGTGTTGGGGACTGAGGGCTGGGTACCAGGGGGTGCCACCGGAGCCTTTGTGCCGAAACCTCTCGGGACCTGCGTACGGGGAGCTGCCGGGGCCTGTGTACAAGGGGCCGTCGATGTCTGTTTGTCGGGCGCTGATGCACGGGGAGCTGCCGGGGCCTGTGTGCAAGGGGTCGTCGACGTCTGTGTGTCGGGGGCTGATGTTTTAGGGCCGCCATTAGCCGTGGGTGTCTGGGTGCCGCTATTTTCCCCCACAATCTCTGAGTATAAGCGCTGTATTCTACTTTCATCTCCTCTAGCGGCACGAACACATTTACATGTGGAGGAAAGTTTGTCGGAGAGGTCTTTGGAGAACTCACGTTGATGTTGAAGCTGAGTCCTTAGGTCTTCAATTTGTTTGGCCTGTTTCTCGATCTGTTTTGTTTTGTTGTGAGTGTTAGCTTGGAGTTCGGCGATTTGCCTCTCTTGTTTATCCATTGCTACTTTGTTGCTGAAAACAAGGGTTTTCAGTTCATTCAAATCGTCGACCAGATTTGTGTACAGAGCTTCGCTATTAGCATCGGGGCTCTTCGTATTCAGGGATGAGTCGTCGTTCAGTATGGCTCGGCGGGATCGGTTTGTCTGTTGCGACTTCTCTTCTCTACTTTTACCACTCGATTCTCTCATCTTGGTAAAGGGGCTCAGGATTATATTCTCCAGACCGCCGAACACTTTACGAATGGAGGGAGAAGTGAGGGACTTCGGAGTAGTGTGTTCTGCTCTGTTCTCTTTCTCTAGAGTCACATGTGTGGTGTCGGCCTTAGCAGGTGTAGACTGGTTCGGATCCACGTCAGAGGCCATCATGGCGGACTTGTCAGTGTTTGAGTACGTTCCTATTGTTACTGGGTTGTTGTCTATTGTTTCAACCTCATTCACACTCGCTTCCCCCGCAGTATGTCCGCCATCTTGACCCTGAGATGCGCTTTTGGGATTATTGATGGCGTCTTTCACTTTTGGGAAGATCTTGTCGGCAAACCATTTGGACCCTTTGCCTTGTAAGAGAATCGTTCCCGTCTTGTAGAAGTGAATGTTCACAACCTTGATATTATCTCCTGGTTTTGTGGGGTCTGTGATTGAGAGCTGAGTGTCTTTCCAGGTAACCTTGTACCCTGTCTGTTTTTCAAACTCTTCGTTCAAGTGGCCTCTGGTGGCGTTTATCCACAAGGGAATGCGATCCAGTGAAGTGCGACACTTGAGATTACATACCTTCGTTTTCTCACTATCTGCGTGGTCTTCGGAAAGTACTTCGAACTCAAGGATGTTCTTCGCTGGGGTGTTCCACGGCTGTGTTTTTCCAGATCTGGTTCTGTACCTCTTTGTTGTCTTCGCCGGCTCGAACTCACTCTCTTCTCCGTCTTTTTCACGTTCCATGTTAATCTTGAGAATTAAACTTTTGAGCAGACGTATAAACTATGCACTATGAACGATATAAGTTATAAGATCACTCTGCAGCACAAGCAAACGCGCTTGAAGTTCAATTACATACGGAGCACAGGTGACGCGCGTCTTCTCATGGCCGC
>NC_049990.1:11133480-11136957 GCF_000003815.2 Branchiostoma floridae | reverse complement strand
GTTTGAATTTTATTTTCTTGGGGGGCCCGGGGGGCGGGGGTTTTTTTAGGGCCCCCTTTTGGTAATTTTAAAAGAAAGGGGGAAAAAGGGGGGGCATGCCATACCCCCCCCCCCCCCCCCCCCAATGCTAGTTCGATGTGCCTGGCCACTGTTCTGAGAGACAGCGCTAGTTCGTCCCGAACTAGTATGGAAAATTGACTATCAGACAGTTTCTTTTGCCACAAGTTGTGATAGTAAGATTATTGCATACTTTGATTGTATGTTGCTCAAATGACTGGTGACCTAGGAACATGTATTTCAGAGTATAATTCACTGTGCCCATCATTAGCATTTAATTAACGATGCTTATCGCAAAGTATTTGAAACAAATATACTGAAAGACTGCTAATGAAGAAAGTGTAATAGCATTTATGCATGTCCTATTTTCGAGTCTTGTAACCATCCTGGTTCTCACCAGTCCCAACGTTTCGAAACTGCTCTTGCCTACTACATGGACTGTGCAGCTACGCCCCCTGCCAATCTCATAACAAATTGCAACTGTTTACAGGTAATGGGACAAGGAAGACCAATCAGGACGTAAGGCAAAAACTTCTTAAACTTTTTCCGAGGTTCACTTGCATGGGAATCAAACTTTTGCGCTTATAGTCGCTTTTAACTTTGTTTGGTACCAGCATGTAGACAACGCATGTGATAAACTATAACTGTGCCTCTTTTATCATAGACATCTGATGTCATTTCAATACTCAATGCATAAGCGTTGCTCTCTTCGTGATGAAAAATGAATTTTAGCATGTCTTTATCTTCCATGTAGGCATTTTTCCAATCGGCATGACAAGAGGCCTGAACTCAAGAGTCCCGTACCGTTTGGCTTTACTTTTGAGCTAGAAAGAAAGTCATTTATATTAAAAATATGTTACTCCAGGGCATCTGAAAGATATTGATTGAGATCATTATGTCATGATTACATAATAATAGAAAATAAATACCACATTTTGCTACCTTAGTTGACCCCGATGTCTTCATTAACGGTTTACGATAAGTGTGTCTGGAAATCCCATTACGCAATTGACAGTGTTTAATAGAAACAACCCACACGAAAGCCGTTAATCGTCGTTATCTCAGACAGTCGTAATGTAACCGTCAGGCCTGGCGCCCACCATGTTTAAAGATGCTTTCATCTCCGTGACGACCCTATTCTTTCATGTACGCAGCTAGATGGTTTGTCTAGTTTTATGGGACATACTGCGGATGTGATACTTTGTATCAGTTCTTGTGTGTTATCGTTAAACCATGAATTACTACGTACTGTTAGTGAACGATCATCGCGTAAAACGTGGACGGCTTGATGCACGCCTACGCAGCCAAGGACATTATCTTCTCGACATTAGCCGCAATAGATAGTCTAGTTGTGTTGTAAGTTAGTCTAGTTTGATGGGACGGACGACGAATGTATACCTACTTCTTTGTATAAGTGCTTGTACCTTCACTTTAAACCATGAATTACAGTTAGTAAATGATGATCGCTTAAAACGTGGGAGGCTTGCATGCACGCCTATACAGTCAAGGTCACATCTTTTCAAGATTAATCGCAAAAATATTCTAGTTGTGTTCTGAGTTACTTTGATGCAGACGACAGATGTATACTGGGTACTTTGTATCAGCACTAGTGCCTGTACCTTCACGTTAAACCATGAATTACTGTTGGTAAACGATGATCGCATAAAACGTGAAAGGCTTGAAAGCACGCCTACGCAGGGAAGAACATCTTTTCGAGATTTGCTGCAATCAATATTCTAGTTGTGTTCTAAAGCATGAAAGTACCCAAAGATGACGGGGCAGACGATAGACGTATGTATACGGAGTACTTTACATCAGCACTGGTGCTTGTACCTTCACTTTGAACCATGCGTTACTTTTAGTAAATGACAATTGCATAAAACGTGCAAGACTGGCATGCACGCCTACACAGTGAAAAAAACATCTTTTTGAGATTAGCTACAATACATGTAGATATTCTAGTTCTGTCCTAACTTTGCTTACTAGAAATAATTTGATGGGGCAGACGACGGATGTACACGTAGTACTTTGTATAATTAAGTTACTGTTTTACTGGTGAATGATCATAGAGTAAAACGTGAATGTCTTTCACTCCTACGCAGCCAAAGACATCTTTTCGAGATTAACTACCAAAATTCCATAAATCGATAATGGTGATTTTCAAAGTACACTCCATTTCACTGGTTCTGTTTGACTTATGTTATCTCGGAGAGAACTATCTATTTTGCTGCAATTTCGAGGAATAGAAAAAAAGACTTCGGAGTCTGGTTATGTGCTTTTGATTATAATGTTTGATAGTTAACGTTAAATGGGGAGCGGAAGAATAATTCATGATGTCAAGTATGATAGGTATATTAGCTACATTATAGAAATCAGCCGACAGATGGTACATGACGGTCATTGGGTATGTAAAATTTATAACATTGTGACTTGTAAGGGATATCTACTGGTACGTAAAGTTTTCCAATATCACTGAGTGTCCCAATGGCAATGTACATAAAAAGGTCAACCATACATAGATTTTGTAGATTGCATTTTAAAAGGATACTCTCAACAGTAAAATAATCCACAGTCTCTCCATTGCTATTAACGTTGTGTATGTAAAATTAGCACTGTTTCTGAATGCAAATTTGCTGTACATTTTGTTCACTATCGGATAAGAACAAAGAAGGATCTTTGTCTTTGATGGCATTATTTCTATCTATTTTGGGGTTACTTCATTCCCCCTCATTCCAAATATAGCCACAATTGAAATAAATCGTAAGTCATTCCTCTCTACTGTTACAGTATTTTCTTTACTCTATATACCAAACGAATTTATTCAAGCAACCGTTTATGATTCTGGAAACGGTCAGACGTTTCCACTAGCATCCACTAGTTTTCGCCAGTGAAACTTTACCCTAGTATATAGTTTATCATACGTGGCGTGCACATAACGTTATTTGGCCTGTACCGAACAGGGATCAACACTAGTTGACAAACATTACCACAGTTATTCCAGTAACACACCGAGCTTTCCCCGAACAAATTTATTAGATGCTAAGTCGTAATGTTATTCGGCCTATACCGAACAGGCATCAACACTTCTAGTTGAAACACAGTGCCACAGGTATTCCAGTAACACACTGAGCTTTCCCGGAACAAAAGTATTAAATGCTAAGTCGTAATGTTATTCGGCCTATACCGAACAGGGATCAACACTAATTGATACACAGTGCCACAGGTATTCCAGTAACACACTGAGCTTTCCCGGAACAAAAGTATTAACACAGCACGAAAACAACTTTTTAAGCAAAGTTTTAGAGATACGTATAAAGCCCCTAAAGGCGGAGAAATATTTCAGCAGATTTTAAGATCTATCAAAGGCATCGGAAACATACATTTGGTATTTACGGAAGATTTCAGCGTTTGTAAATCTAA
>NC_049990.1:11113406-11133380 GCF_000003815.2 Branchiostoma floridae | reverse complement strand
AATTTTACATGTATTTTAGTATGCCGAAAAGTCAACTTAAATGTCTCGAAAATATTTTCTGTCAAAACGGACAAATACCGTTTCTCTAGATCTGTCACAAAATACATGTTAACCGGCTAAGTCAAATGTAATAAACCTTTGTCTGGTGTTAGATAAAACATTGCGTCATCTGTTTTATAACAGTGGCAAGATGTACAGTCAAAACTGAAAATTATTGCGCTTTCTGGTACAAAATGTTATGTTTATACCTCAGCAAATACAAATACAATACAATACAAAGTCAAATACAATAATCTTCTGTGTTTTTTAGCTATTCCGAAAACATTTGACGTATTCAAACTTTCTGTGCGCAAGGTTTAATTCGAACAGGGGAGAACCTCTCACGGTTAGCTTATATGCGCTATTTTATGTTATATAAAATGTTGCGTATACCATGGTCAATATTGACCGAAGGATGCCATATATATAATTTATTTCGAACCGTCATTTACGCAAAGAAGGGAAGACCTCCCCCGTTAATATATTTGCCAAGACGTATATGAAATGTTGCGTATTTCATTTGAACATACGACATGTTTATTCTTTGAATCCGCGCAGTTTAAGCGAACTAGGGGAGATCTCCCCCGTTTAGCTTATATGTTGCCAAAACGTATATGAAATGTTGCGTATTTGTTTTGAACATACGACATGTTTAATCTTTGAATCCGCGCAGTTTAAGCGAACTAGGGGAGACCTCCCCCGTTTAGCTTATATGCTGCCAAAACGTATATGAAATGTTGCGTATTTCTGTAAAACATACAACAAGTTTAATCTTTGAATCCTCGCAGTTTAAGCGAACTTCGGGAGACCACCCCCGTTTAGCTTAAATGTTGTCAAGACGTATATGAAATGTTGTGTATTTCTAAAACATACAACAAGTTTACTCTTTGAATCCGCGCAGTTTAAGCGAACTAGGGGAGACCTCCCCCGTTTAGATTATATATTGTCAAGACGTACATGAAATGTTGCGTATTTCTGTAAAACATACAACAAGTTTAATCTTTGAATCCGCGCAGTTTAAGCGAACTAGGGGAGACCTCCCCCGTTTAGCTTAAATGTTGTCAAGACGTATAGGAAATGTTGCGTATTTCTGTTGAACATACGACATGTTTAATCTTTGAATCCGCGCAGTTTAAGCGAACTAGGGGAGACCTCCCCCGTTTAGCTTATATGTTGCCAAAACGTATATGAAATGTTGCGTATTTCTGTAAAACATACGACATGTTTAATCTTTGAATCGCGCAGTTTAAGTGAACTAGGGGAGACCTCCCTTGTTTAGCTTAAATGTTGTCAAGACGTATACTATATGAAATGTTGCGTATTTCTGTAAAACATACAACAAGTTTACTCTTTGAATCCGCGCAGTTTAAGCGAACTAGGGGAGACCTCCCTTGTTTAGCTTATATGTTGCCAAGACGTATATGAAATGTTGCGTATTTCTGTTGAACATACGACATGTTTAATCTTTGAATCCGCGCAGTTTAAGCGAACTAGGGGAGACCTCCCCCGTTAAGCTTATATGTTGCCAAAACGTATATGAAATGTTGCGTATTTCTGTAAAACATACAACAAGTTTACTCTTTGAATCCGCGCAGTTTAAGCGAACTAGGGGAGACCTCCTTTGTTTAGCTTATATGTTGCCAATACGTATATGAAATGTTGCGTATTTCTGTTGAACATACGACATGTTTAATCTTTGAATCCGCGCAGTTTAAGCGAACTAGGGGAGACCTCCCCCGTTTACCTTATATGTTGCCAAGACGTATATGAAATGTTGCGTATTTCTGTTGAACATACGACATGTTTAATCTTTGAATCCGCGTAGCTTAAGCAAACTTGGGGGCACTACCCCCGTTTAATCTATTAGCTAATACCGTCTCAAAGATTTTTTGAAACGTTGCCTTCTTCTGCTGAACATACGGCATGTTTGAAGCGCAGTTTCTGCGAACAGGAGGAGACCCTTTCCTTTTCATTTTATACCGCATATATGTTCTGAAATTCCAGGGTCTACATCAGGGTGAGGCCGCCTGTTTTCTTTGTGGCAAGTTGACACTCGAGCTAAGAGACGGTAGAAATCCCGACTACTGCTATGAATATCTCCGCGACTCAACCTCTGCTTGAAGAATAAGGATGTAGTAGGTATAGCGTTTTGTGCAGTGAGTTGTGTTTTCTCTATAAAACGGCAAGCAGTTCTTACAACAGGTAAATGTACGAAATATGTTTATTTCTTTATCTACAAGCAAGCGTCGAGAAAGAACAGTTTGTGCACACAGGCGGTGTCTTCTCCGAAGATCTCGTGTTGCTCGTGTTTGTTTGGGTTAATTATGGTGATTTGCGTGGGCAGGCAAGATGTAAATTTATTCAGCGTTATTTCGTACTCGCCATGGGGCGCACACCTCCGTCCGTCCAAGGAGGTTGAACTTCCTTGGTCCGTCTGTGGCACAGCTGTGTCATGTGATAGGATGTATCCAATGGCAGAAAAGAGTGGGGGGTTCAAATTTACGGGCCATACGTACGACAAGGAGCGGTTATTTTCCAGGCGTTCATTTTTGAAGAGAAGTATTGAAGAAAGTTTGGGCCTGTTCTAGCCTTCAAGTTGTGGCCGCGACACCGCTTTTACCGCCTAGGACCCCCGGTGACGGAATTTGACTCAAAGATACGAGGTGGCTATCATTCTGTAAAAGCTGTTGTTGTTGGAAATCGACACAGAATAATGGAAATCACGGCCCTTGTACCATCCGGATTAATAGAAGCCGACACTGCAAGCTGAACATGTTTCGCGTTCACAGAATCCAGGACCATCCAACAGCACGAGTCATATCGGCCACTACTCTAGATCTTACCGGATTCTTATTCCTGTGGTGACCAGATGGAACTGTAGTTACGGGTGTGCTCTTTTTAACTTACGCCGAGACGCTTCACCCGACACTGGAAATGGGACTGTGGACTGCTGCACGGAATTGCGCAACCGTTGTGATTGTTTCAACTGCCGACTACATCAGAATGAAAGGCCACAAATACCTAGTAGGCTGTAGGTTTTTTTTACTTTTCCATGTAATATTTTCTCGTAATTCAATAAAATTTCAAAGTTTCATCCATTGTATTTTCTTGCTTTAAAATGTGCCAATGATTATTCTCCTAAAATGGCACTTATCCACACCTTATAATCAACTTAATGCACACGTATATGAGACGTACAGAGGGAACTTTAAACATGTCTTAAGGGTGTTTTAGTACGTATTTATGACAACTTTAAGCTGCTAAAAAGAAAAATATAGACACATTAAATCCTCTTAATTCACACGTATATGAGACGTAAATAGGCTTTAGATCAAATAAACGTGAAGTTTAAACATGTCTTAAGGGCGTTTTAATAGATATTTATGGCGAATTTAAGCTACTGAAAAGGCACCTAAACACGTTATAATCCTCTTAATGCACACGTATATGAGACGTAAATAGGCTTTAGATCAAATAAACGTGAAGTTTAAACATGTCTTAAGGGCGTTTTAATAAGTATTTATGGCAAATTTAAGCTGCTGAAAAGGCACCTAAACACACGTTATAATCCACTTAATGCACACGTATATTAGACGTAAATAGGCTTTAGATCAAATATACGTGAATTTTAAACATGTCTTAAGGGCATTTTAATAGATATTTATGGCAACTTTAAACTGCTGAAAAGGCACCTAAACACACGTTATAATCCTCTAAATGCACACGTATATGAGACGTAAAGAGGCTTAAGATCAAATAAACGTGAAGTTTAAACATGTCTTAAGGGCGTTTTAATAAGTATTTATGGCAACTTTAAGCTGCTGAAAAGGCACTAAAACACACGTTATAATCCACTTAATGCAATTATATATGAGACGTAAAGAGGCTTTAGATCAAATAAACGTGAACTTTAAGCAAGTTTTAAGGGGGTTTTAAAAATCATTTACGACATCTTTAAGCTGCTGAAAGACAACGGGAAAACCGGAAAATAAGGACTAACACGGACCTACAGAAAGACCACTTAAAGGCAATATTTACGTACTCGTATAAGTGGTGTATAGAGCCGTAAAGGAGGAAAATACGTCAACATTACGCATGGTTTCAGCATCCTTAAATACCGTTTTTCGTGCCGTGTAAATGCTAAGTCGTAATGTTATTCGGCCTATACCGAACAGGGATCAACACTAGTTGAAACACAGTGCCACAGGTATTCCAGTAACACACTGAGCTTTCCAGGAACAACACGATTAGATGCTAAGTCGTAATGTACGTCATTGAAAGATTATGGGTCAAAACATTGGCGTACTTGATAGTCTAACAGCGGTTTGTATGAGGATAGTGTCAAAGAGCAGTTACCGACCTGTACTCACAAGGTCGGACCAAACGTTTAAATGTTACGGGGGATAAAAATGCCTTATCGGCATCGGCCAGGTTGCGCTTTAGAGCTGTTAAAGTTGAGACAGGATTCAGCCATGTCATTTAACAGATGGTACCTTATCAGCTAGACTATTACACGGGATGAAATTGGCTGTTATTGTCTACCATTTCCCTCAGGGACGAAATATGTTTTATTCTAATATAGTTTAATCTTACATTATCTATAAGCCCGATTTTGTGTAAGCTTCAAAATTGAGATATTATTCTATCCATGTGATGATGCCATTATCACTGTCATGATTGTAGTATGAAATGCATGTAAAAGTATTAGGAATTCATGTTCAACGCACTCAAACATGACCAACATTTCCCAGAGTCATGCCCAACCTATTATGTAGCCGCAGGCCTATCGTAATCTTTATATTGGTGTTATTGTTGACGCATTTCAAACATGTTCGTAAAAAGATCATCAAATATTTATCTACCCTTCAAAGCACAGCCGAATCATAAACAGACTTTATCATTATCCCCTATGTTCATTTACATGTACATTTACACAGACACATCGTACATATGTTTAAATGGTGATTAACTTACTTTGTGTACCGTGCAAGTAAATGTACTGTTTAGACACTTCTATCAATGCTTTAACATCTGTTGCCTCACAGGTTAATAGGCTATTAATCTATTTACCAGCCATTATATAAACCATACACCATTAACATGGGCCATTAATATGTACCGGAATAATGATGTTGAGAGGTCACGGAACAAGATGCGCCATCCTATTAGCAATGCTTCAATGTTGGGCTGATATATTCAATGCAGGGGCATGTCGTAAAATATGAAGTATTCTCGTCTAAGAACTGGGATCCTGTGTTCTGGGAGGTGCCTCGAGCTTGTAAAAGAGCTTCCCTGTTTAATACACATTGTTACTGAAAACAGCAAGTGAACTTGCCTCCCTGTGGCAGTACGCTCTACAGAATGGCCCGTAAACGAACAAATGGTGGTTCACACGTGTGTATATACTAGTATTCAAATCAGAATGAGGTCCGTATGGAGTTTTTAGCCTCTACCTTGTCGCTGGAGAAATAGTAGAAATAAGAAAAAGTATACACCAACATTCCAGAGGAGTTAGCTGGCCAATGAGTATGGGGTGTGCGACACAGATAACTCGTCTGGCATGTTATCTGTCTACATTCGTCCAATTTCTATTATATTATTCCAGCAGCCTGTGGAGCCTGATAGAGGCTATGACTTCCATAAGGACCTCATACGGACTTGAATATATACGCAAGTGTTAACCCACCTAAATACACACATTCGGTATATTCGACACTTCAAGGCTTAAAACTTCTTTTTTATTCGCCAATGACATCATTCAAGTATAGTTTATGAAACTAATTAGCTGATAGTGAACTCCCAATGGCGTAATATATAGGCAGTGCGTGGGAAGACGTTTTATCGCTCGTTTATGAACTTGTCGTCTTTATTGACTTTCCAATGAACAGCACTCGCGCACACCGACATAGATCAATGCTTCATTGAAATAATTATGTTCTTGTGAGGACTTGTAGTGATTTACGCGCACAGACATCTGTTTTACCTCACCGAACGATCGAACTAAATTTTGTCTTGTCGACATCCTACGCGTACCGGCCGGCCTTCCCGGCCTTTGGTTGGGAGTCCATTTACACTGAATCGATTTTAGTTTGTGGTGATTTATGATCGCAATTACTTTGTCATGATTGAGTCAAACCTACAGGAAATGAACATGGGGATAGGCACGTTCTAATACGTCTATGATGTCATTGGAACTGGTCTTGTGTTAAGATCTTGTGTTGAACGAGTATTCTGAATATTATACTGGACCGATATCGATGATGTTCTAGGTATCTAGCTCGCGGTGCCCAGACCGGTTTAATTAGTTATGACATGTTGCTATAGCTAGGAATAGATTATCCATTAAAACTCAAGGCAAAATGGCAATAGCTGTACAGTCTCAATATTTTTTCAATTTACTTGCATGGACGGCAGGTAAGCTTTCCTATGTGTGGATGTTGCTCAGCACCAAGGACAAGTATGTTGCCTGTGTGTAGATATATTCAGTGTCAAGGACAGTTGTGTGTACCTGTGTGCGGAACGTGTTGAGCCCTAGGGACAGGTATGTTTGCTTGCATGTATGCGTGCTGATGGTTTTAGCCCCAGGGATCAAAATGTATGCTTACTTGTGTGTGGATGGTGTTCAGCACCAGGGACAGGTATATTTACATGTGTGTGGATGGTGTTCAGCACCAGGGACAGGTATATTTACATGTGTGTGGATGGTGTTCAGCACCAGGGACAGGTATGTTTACATGTGAGTGGATAGTGTTCAGCACCAGGGACAGGTATGTTGGCATGTGTGTGGATGGCTTTCAGCACCAGGGTCAGGTATGTTTACATGTGAGTGGATGGTATACAGCACCAGGGATAGTATGTTTGCATGTGTGTGGATGGCGTTCAGCACCAGGGACAGGTATGTTTGCTTGCATGTATGCGTGCTGATGGTTTTAGCACCAGGGATCAAAAGGTATGCTTACATGTGTGTGAATGGTACTCAGCACCAGGGACAGGTATATTTACATGTGTGTGGATGGTGTTCAGCACCAGGAACAGGTATATTTACATGTGTGTGGATGGTGTTCAGCACCAGGGACAGATATGTTTACATGTGTGCGTGGGTTGTGTTCAGCACGAGGGACAGGTATTCATGAATGTGTGTATGGTGTTCAGGACCAAGGACAGGTATTTTTAAATTTGTGTGAGGCAGACATACTTGCACTTGTGTTGATGGTGTTCAGTACCACGGAAAGGTGTGTTTGCCTGTGTGTGTATGATGTTCAGTACCAGGGAATACTTTCATGTGTGTGCGGATGGTGTCCAGTGCCTGGAACGAGTGTTTCTGTGGGTGGTGATCAGCACCAGGGCAGGTTTTTATTCATGTGTGTGAATAGTGTTCAGCAAAAGGGACATGTGTTTATGTGATTATTATTTATGTACATAACATGATGTCACACCAAACCCTTCGTATTTACAGACAGATGGAAGCAAATAATATCATTTTGGGCCAATCAAATTATCAAAAACATGTGAATAGCCAATGGAGATGGCAGGCGGTATCGGCTTACAGGAAACTTTGACCTGCTGATGACGTCTCACACTTTAGAACTGCTGACGCCAAATGTCTACAAAGTTCGTACATCTAAGAATTGACGGACGACGTGGCGGTTTGAATTTCGATTGGCGAGAGATCCAAAGTTTGAAAACTGTCTTTCTAGAATGTTTTCTACCAACACAGATGGGTTCATTCCAGCGTAATGGAGAAGCCAACTACATAATCTAAAGCATTGCTTCCCGAGGTTATTGGAGAAGTGACCTTTCCTTGCCTTACCTCCTTATCGGAAAAGTATACATCATACCTCTTCTGTCATAAGACCTAATGGTCAAGATATATATAACCCAAAAGTCAAGTTTCATAAAAATCATAATATCAATTTTTATGATGCAAGCATTCTTAGCCATATGCCATCATTATCATCTTTTAGCCTATATGTCAAAAGAACATAGCAAAAGCTATGATACATGAAGATTTATGATTTTTGTGATTTCATCTCAAGGTAATAATTGCAGTGTCACATCATACTGATTGAAAAAAAATGAGTTACTGTAATTGTGCAATGATAAGCTCATTCTCTAACCAGATGTACAAAAAGGTTGAAGTTTTTTCGGTAAATATCAGCTTAAAACAAGACGCCATTTTTTAAAAAATCTCATAAAGTTAAAGTGCTAGCGGTATAATAGAATTATCATATGATTCCTTACGAAGTTTTCAATGTAATTGTGAGTATATATCATATATCATGCACTTTATTCGTTCGTTATTTGTCTAGGTCCCAATGGTAAAATATTTCAATAGACCTATGTTACACTTGTCATGTTTCTCTTTAGATATCTCAGTTACATTAAACGACTTTGAGGCTTTTCAATAAAGACATATATATCTCATAGATAGAGCACATCTCATAAAAAAGAATATATCGTTATCCCATAGTATATTACAACACTTTCATGTTTGACATTGATCGATGGTATTAAGTTGAGAAAGATATTCCTTCATTTGGAGCTGTTCCTATTTCCGGTTGATGTAAAACGCAGCGGCCCATAATAGTCTTAAAGCCCTGCTGACAAAACTTGATATTCCCGGAAATCCCTGCAATCATCGCAGGATACAATTTTCATCTATGGTCATGGTGGGAATGGACTCATAGCTGCGGGGGAAATTGAACGATGCCCTATAGCTATAACCTTCAGCCTACCAGTAGAAATACTTCTTCAGTCTATCAGCATTCACAAAAGGTGGTCTTGGATTCAAGTTTTTATTTTTAAGTGGATGCTGTTTTCTTCGACAACTATGATTTCACAAGGTGTAAAGACTCCGGTGTAGATGTTAAGTGGCGTCCATTGGCTGAGTGGCCAGGGTAGCTACCACGAGATCTGGAGGTCACCCGTTCGTCTCCTGGTGTTATTGGCCAGACGTTGTGTCCTTGAAAAGGGCACTTTACACAACTTTTCTCACTCCAACGAGGTGTGAAATGGGTACGTGACTTCTGTTGGGAGGTAAGAGGTGGTGGAAGGAGAGGGATGGGCTATGCCTTCCCATACAATGCAGTTCCCTAGACACAATGGGTAACACGACACTGCCCCTACGGGGTCTAAAAAGAGTATGGGACCTTGATCGATCATGGTGAATGTGCTAAACTCATATTTGTCATACTTGCAAAATGGTCCCGCTGCCTTTACATTTTGTTAAGATTGCGGCACACAACAACTTGTCAACAAACAGTAAATTTTAAGAAATTGAAGCATGCAGACGTCATTACTGGTCTTCTGTTTTTCTTTTGAACTGAATCCAAGAGCCGTACATTTTTTTATACTAGTAACATACACCATCTTCTGGCTGATTTAAACGCACTCTTCCATGATGCTTTCTCCTATTTCAAACCACAATCCATATCATACGAATTCCCACTAAGCTTTAGATTCAAAGAACAGAAGATAGATTTGTAAGCTGCAATCTAAGGTACTCAGAGCAGATCGAATCCCATTTCCCTTTCTCGGCGGGAGGTAGAATTTAGATTAAATGGTGCGAGAGAAAGGGCTCATCTATGTTTCCACCTCAGGTTGTAGGCGCGTGTGATGTAGTACCCGTGAAACGCAACCTTAATGGCACCTCCATCCCAGCTTGAAAAATTCAGATGATAGTGTGATGGCGGTCACAAGTCATGGTCATCGATCAGAGTGTAGGGTCAAGGAGGTCAACACCCGCGTCATTCATCACGTGATAGGCACTTTAGAAATGTCCAAACTACTGGACAAGCAGCTGTATAGGGATCAGTTTGAAATGACCGCCTATCGGTTGTTTTTGCCGAACTAAAAACAATGACTTTCTAATAACAACCTACGATTGTTTTTGCCGAACTAAAACAATGATTTTCCAATAACTACCGGCAATTAGTAGATTTCAACATGTGCAAACGTGCTCTGGTAGCTTTGATCATTACGTACACGGAAAACAAGTAATCAAATAGCCGTGTTCCCGCCAAACATGATACCTCTTCGGCACCGTTATTTGTTTCCTATATTTCAGCTAGGAAATTGTAAAAGCTTGCCGTTAGAAAAAAGTATTAGCGACAATAGAATTTGATGATACCAACCATATGGCCCATAAAATAATGTTCAGAATTCTTTTATACCCAGCCATCAACATTTAGTGCAACTGAAGTTCTTTGTGAATCCATCAAAGGGAAATGATGGAAAGTTAAAATTCGAATTAAATTAATTAGGGAGGAAACTTTAAGAAACATTTTCTTCCGTTCAATAGCGAGACACGTCGATGAAAGTAAAGCATCCAGGTAATAAAATACGCCCAAAATACAGTTACACAAGCAACTGGATATGAAACATATTTCAAAATCATATCCAGTTTCTTGCAATGAGTAACTGCTTTTTGGCGTGTCAATAGAGAGTCTATGTGTACTAATTGTTTGATGAAATGGACATTTACATGGTCAGACCTTGACCGTGTGGCAAGACATTTGTTTTTGAATAATGTTCTTATTGAAATCATATCTCATCTGGATCAGTACTCTCTTTCTGATGTAAACAAGTCATATACATCAGCTATTGTTACAAAATAAAGGGTTTGGGGAAACAGTGGAACGGAGTTCTCCAATGCATTCATCTCTAGTTCATGGATGATGAAGTTTGTATGGTGAGAAGCATTTTGGTAAATGGTTCCATTAGTCGAGCTTCACCTAAAACCTGATGTAATGGAATCCATAAAACACGAAGGAAAGAATCATCAACCAACATCACCATATACCTCATAGTGAGTACATGAGGAGGTCTATCATTGCCTCCTTTGAATTCACCATTCACTTCTCTGCCATCAGATATATTACTATTATAATGATTATTCAAACATTCAAGTTTGCCGCCTCACCCTTTTGTTTTGTTTTCCATTCCTTGCACTGGTTCTTAAGAGCAGCCCATTCGCAGGTAGTTATGGTAATTTTATTTCTGAATTCTTGCTGCTGTTTTCTTTGCAAACTTGATAATTTGACATGAACGACAAACTCACAGGGGCATATGGGTTCACGGAAGTCGTCCTAACTCCATTATTACGCTATCACTGCAACAGCCAATCTTAGCAACCGTTGATAATTGTCCATGATCAAACCGTTCGTGATGCTCAAATTGGCCATCTGCAAAGACTGCTTTTCCGATTTGTTCTTTAGATCTTCGCCATGTACCTTGCAGCTAATGAGGTGAAGGTTACGAAGCACTAATGAAACTTAGTGTAATGGATTGTCTACACCCTGATCAAACGCACAACGTTATGATCAAAGAACATTTATTTCTATAAGTGTTCTTGAAGTCCCAATAGCGTAGCACATTTTCATTCTTCAAAGAGTAAGTGCTAATGGTGCATAAATCCATTTTTACTTGTGAATGGAATCTTTTTTATTAAATACATTATCGTAAAAGGTAATCTGTATTCAAGTCCTTTAGACAAACATTATTTTTAGAGGATTGAAAGATCATGTAACTTTGGCAATAGGAAAACCTACAAATGTACTTCCTCTGACCTTTACGTAATGAAAATGTATCTAAAGATATGTATTTGTATTGTATAGAGTTAGTGTCAACATCCCCACTCGCCAGAGTTTTCCGATATTACCGTTGACCCCATCCGGTCAATGTCTGCTAACGGTCTGGCTATAAAGAGGTCCGGACTAACACATGGTAACTTATCATCGTTAGGGGGCTAATGAACTGCGGCGTGCAGGCCAAATCCTATTTGATATTTATAGACTTTAAATCAATACCTTAGAGTCAACTCAATACGTCTTCTGACTTCTTCATTCTACCTGCTAACGCAATCTGAACTATTGAAATATTCAAAATTAACTCTTTTTGACATTTAAGACTAAAATATTGGAGTTTTTAAGGTGCTTAACGTTTCGCAGCAGATTTGAACGCGATTGAACAATCTTGCTTAACAATCTATTCCAATCTCCAATCTGAACAATCTATTCCAATCAAAAGTTAGCTTCGGTGTAAACAACTTTGTCTTACTTTCCATTAGCCTCAGCTATAGACACTAAGGCTTAAATGAGTTTGATTTAAACACAGTTTGGGAGTACTTAGCGATTGTAAGTAAATTTTCTTTTGTATGTTAGAAACAAAAAAATAGAGGCTGAGATGTGAATACTAAGCTAAGCTAATTGAATGTACAGACACTGCTGTGGGTTTTCTTTAAACTTTATTTTATACGAACAGTTGACTTAAATCATTGACAAATAACAATAACAGTTACTACTGATCCTAATCACAAATGGTTTGGACATAAAAATGAACATCAACTTGTTACCTGCTGTTTCTTTCTTATAATCTATTTTGTTTATATCATACTCATGTGCCTTGATTACATTATAGGTAATCATTACTTTAGGTACAACATCAAGTATGAAAACAATCAATACAGTGTTTTATACGTGAATTAAGATTGGCATCTGTTACTAGCATCTTAGGATTCTAACACCTTTCTTTCTTCGTTGATGCAAAAGCTTACTTGTATGCTTAATAACAAACGACACTGATGTTATATCTTACACAACATTGAATATGGATACTGTACAACATACATACATATATCCGAATCATTACAATAACATTGAACTGTATCACATCTACAGTACCACTCTTATACATTTGAATCCTTTCACAAGACTGTTGTAGAATTCATAAAATGTTAAAACGTTACACTAACTATTTACAGGTTAACAGGTTGTACTAATAGCGTTGGCTTCTCGTTGCAATGAGCCAACCACAAATAAAGACATTGTGATAATGTGGATCTGTTTGATTTTACTGCGAAATTTGGTTGAACTTGTAAAAGATTAGCTGCATGACTGAGCCTTTGCTGCAACCACCAAGTTTTCTTTTGTTCTTCTGCCAATCATAAAATGTCAGAATGGACACGCACTGCTTTACATCGAGTAGATTTTCACACTTTCATGATGATTTATACCCAGAGCAGTGTTTTTACAGGGACACTGACCCAATCGATGTGGACACGTGATTTTTTAAATGTGTGACGTCAATAATGGGTCAAATGTTGACGGAAGTCGATATCGCCCCTTGGCCAGGTTGACAGAAGGTCGGTGCAACCTGATGTAGATCGCATTTTTTACTCAACAGAGAGCTGTAGCATACTGGGTGAATCCGTCGAAAATTCCAGTGAGTTCATTCTAGTTCATTGTGTTTCTTCGCGTTTTGTATCAGTAACAAAAGCACGTATGCATTTGATTTCTAGATGACATTCTTACAATGTACCTACACGGTCGATATAGAGTACATGGTGATGGAACGTTCTATCTTCAAGTTTTGGACGGAAGAAGATCTGGGAAACATTCTGTTCTTCATTTTGAGAACGAGCTTGCGAGCTCCTAGGCGAAACTTCAAATTTGTGGTCGAATAGATGACACAATTCCAGAAACTGTTAGCGACGGCGAGATACATGAAGGAAAATGACAAGTTTGGGGCTAGACGATGGTTGGCAAAGACGCTGTAGGCGTATGCTGTAACCATGGGGATCCACGATATAGCAAACGTCGCTATGACGATAGCAACGGTTTTTGCTGCCTTGATTGCAGTGATGGGGTAATGGTTGGTCACCTGGCCCTGACTACCTCGGATATGGTAAAGCTGTTTGGCATGATTTCTCGCGATGATGAAAATCTTGATGTTCAGAATGAACATGATAATGAACGGAGGGATGACCAGAACGAACACAACTATGCCGAATGATGTGTTAGAGAATATGTCAAGCGTGCAGATATACATCTTATAACTGTAACCGAAACGGCCCCATCCCAAGAACGGTCCCATAGAGTACAGTGAGGCTGCTAGCCAAGACTTCATGATCATGAATGTGCATTTACGGTTGGTCATTACGCTGTAGTACTCGATGGGCTTGGCGATGGACACGTATCTGTCGATGCTGAGGTCCATGAGCAGGAAGATCGATGAGAGGGTGAAGGTTGAGGACATGAAGCCTACATACTGGCACACCCGATCAGGGTACGTCCACACGCCCTCCAGTGTCGTCTGCACCGTGAAAGGGACCACGAAGATGCCAAGGCCGAGGTCTGCGCTTGCCAGTGCCACCATGAAACTGCCAAATAGATTAAGAACCTGCATGTTAGATGTGTCATAGATAGTCATTTGATCTAAACTTTACAGTAAAATGGACGACGAAGGTGCCTAGGCCAAGTTCAGTGATTGCCAGTGCCACCACGAAGCTGCCAAGAGATGAAGCACTTGTTAGATATGCCATAGATATTCAATTGATCTAAACTTCACACTAAAAGAGACGACAAAAATCCCTAGACTAAGATCAGCGCTCGCCACCATGAAACTACCAAGATATGAGTACTTGTTAGGTACTGGAAATGCAGAATCTTTCGAGGTGGTTTAATGTTCGCGGTTTTCGCGGTGGCCGCTTTACCGCGAACTTGAAACCACCGCGAACGTTTTCCATAATGATGGCAGTAAGAGAGTACAGTGCCTGGTGCTACCACAAACTTAGAACCACCGCGAAAGTCTTTTTTTCCCGCCACCCAAAAATTACATCCCCGCGAATTTAAAGGCATTTACATTATGCCATATATAGTCATTTGATATAAACTTCACAGTGAAAGGGACGACGAAGATTATTAGACCAAGTTCAGTGCTAGCCAGGACCACATGAAGCTGCCAAGAGATGGAGCATTAAATTTTGTTAGATATGCCGTAGATAGTCATTTGATGTACACTCATTGCCTCGAACAGGACTAGAGGGCATGAACAGGACCTGTTTTTTAAACCCTAGCGTAATCGATTCGTGTGTGGTTTACAATGCAATGGCTCGGGAGTATGTGAGGGTTGTAAATATGAATGGTGGAATAGATCCATCAGTTCATGACATACTATAATGGGTACACTTATTTCAATATAAATCATACTACTTGTAGATTATACATCATAGGAAGAAAGAGAGTTTCAGGCAACGGAAACGATGGTAGGATAATATCAAAGACAGGTATGACACAAAATAAATAATCATGAAGAACAGAAACTGAAGGGATGAGAAAACTGGTTGTCAGGTCGTCTGTGGTGCTCCAACGGTTAAATAAATGAAGATGTAGATGAGATGGGAAATCATATTGCAGTTAGACTGCAACAGTGACATTTGCAAACAGACAGTCTAGACACTCACTCAGCCAAAATCTGCAAAGTATGAAGCCTAGAAGAGGACAAGAAAACGAATAGTTTTGTGGAGTCAAATTGCCTACAGTTTGCTAGTTTGGTCACGATCAAAGCTAAAAGCTCTCCTAGATTTTAACAGACCTAAAGTAAACTGGGCCGCGACCTGGATACGTGCCCAGTACAGTGTACGAAACATTAGCACTGTGTTAATGGGGACCTTGTGAGTTGTGTAGCACTTTGAAGTCTCACTTTTAATGATGGTCTTATTTCATTTTGCGCTTTACCAAACACCGATCTTTGCGGAGCACTCAAAGTAAATCGATAGGGTCGATTTTATCACAGCACTTCTTACTACACCAGCTATGTCTCTACCGTGTACTTAGGCCTTAATGATTCAGAACAGATACTTCGAACACAAGCTGCCTAGTATATATGCAGTGGACAAGCTATACAAAGGGTTCAAAATGTCCAAAATCTGTGCATTCTCGTGGCAAAGAAATAGATAAATTTTTCATCGAAAATTGCCAAGTTTCCAAGCTACTCACACAAAGAGGACAGAAAATCAAACGACTTGTTTTGTCCTTAGCAATAATTATCAGTAGAGCACTACCATGTTCATGAATAACAACGCCACCATTAGCCAAAGCAAGGAGGTTAAACCTCCTTGGCCAAAGTAACAGAATGCAACTTTTTGAAATATTTGCAAGAGACAAATAGTCAATTTCTATTCATGAGATAAGTCACGAACTCAGACCGCGGAAGGAAATGAAACACAGCTATCTTTCAATCAAATAATCTTTTTAGCCGTGGCCTCTCAGAAAACATCCGTGAACTATTTCTATTCAGAAACTGACCTAGGTCTACATTCCGACCAGAGTTGATAAATATGTTTGCATGACATTGTTAGAATACAAGTTCAAATGACATGGTTCTAAATATTTAAGACATGGTTCTAAATGCAACTGTATAACCAAATCACATGCACATTTAGATACGATACTTACACAATGAAAGTTCTTTTCTCAAATAATGTCTCACCTGCCAGACACTGTCCGAAGGTTCTCGTTGTAGAGTATAACGGCAATGTTGAAGATGTTACCGAGGATGATCAGGCCGCTGATGATGCCCATAAGTACAGCCTTGTAGGGAGAAGCTCCCGCCCGGTAAAAATCGTCAAAGTTGTCGTCCGTATCGTTCATGGTTGTAGTGTAACGTTCTACGAGGATTCCGTAAATGATACCTTTGGTGACTGATCCGCTGGGTCTTCGACGACTTCGGGTAGAAGGACTGTGCGCTCTCCTTCAACCAGCACTGGGAAATTCTCGCAGTTCCTTCCACAGGTTGACAGCTCGTATGTTCTGCGCACTCACTCGAGCGCGCAGTATGTCAATCCGGTAAGCAGTTTAGCGTACTGACTTCCCGGCCGAACCAAAATAGATCTAACGTCAGACCTCTGAGTCGAATGTCGAAAAAACTTCCGCCAAGATAAGAAAACTAGCACACTATTAGTGAAGAGTGATGATGTGGCCGAGTAGTATAACAAACTGAGAGAATGGCGACTGGCTCTTCAAAACGCAGATACTGTATCTTGAAGGCTCCTCGTAAGAGTCTCTTGAAGCTTCGTACAACGTCTCAGAGCTCGATACGGCCGTTCAGGGTACGTGCATGCTGTTACTCGACGGTCAATATATCTTCAGCAGAGTGCCGGGAAACTGACTTCGCCCTGCTGTGTCACTGATAGAGTCTCAGTATGGCTGACCGCACTTAGAGACATAACCAGAACGTGTTTATGATTCATGTGGTAGGTAAAACTGCACCAGTGCTTGAGGCGGAGCTTTATGCTAATAAGAGCTCTGGTGGATATGACGTCACACTCTACGTCCTTACCAAAGAGATGTCAACAGTGGCAGTCACTTTTAACCTACTTTCATTACGACTGCTCTGTATCTCGTCCAGAGACACAGATTAGAACACAAAAAATATGCACCAAGACGTCTCAGTACACTTTCTTTTCCTTCAAATTTTCCAGACCAATAAAAACAAAACAAATGATCATAGAAATCATAGAGCCTAAAATTATAGTAAAATGGATATTGTTGTCCCCCTCTGCTTCCTACAACGAAGCCAAACGCAACATGTTTGGGTATAATATTTTGTCCTAGAATAGTCTCTTTTTATAATAGATAAAGAAATGAAGCCAACCACTTCATGTATGTCTTTTGTTTCTACCATGTAACTTGATATTACCCTCCGGGCATGAACTTGCGAATGACCTTTTGATTTATCACCATGCCTCTTTATTACCACTCAGGGCGAATGGCACATGTCGGGGCTAAAACAGGATTCTGTTTGGCTTCGGAAAGCTCAAATGGTCAGCCTTAGGTTACGGGATCCGGAAGAACGACTTCAGAGAAAGCATATCTTCTGTAGTTCTTTGACAGCCTATCCCTGGAGGCTGCTACAACTTAGAAGGCTTGTAATATACGGCTTAGAGCAATGCGATGTTTGAACTTGCGCCCTACCATGTTACAATATGGACTCTCGATATGTTGTAAATTCCAGGTGTTCTCAGGAGATAACGTCAGCAGGCATTTTGCACTGTTTGCCGATCATTATGAGTATAGGGCTATATCATTATATAGTATCAAGCTATCAGGTTTACCATAACATCCTCTTACTTAGCATCATGTCAAATGATTCTGGTACAAATAGACTCATCAGTTATTTTGGCTGATAGGCGATACGACCGGAACTCAGACTTAATGAATTTCAGTTTACTTTGGAATTACGGGATCAAGAATTGAATGGTCGACAATCCCAATGGCTATCTCTCGCTCTTTCTTTTTTTATTATACCACCTGTATGCTGGAGGTTCAACCTCTGAGCGAGCAATTGTTTAACGGACTTCATGAAAAATGAATTTTTTTACGCTTTCTGTGTTTTGTTGTTTCGTAAACCATACTTTTAACGTGTTATGGCACTATGTATGATCGTCGTTTACTGGAAAGAGATAATCTCAATTTCTCTCTCCCTCTCTCTTTATGCTTCATCTCTATTTTCCAGAAACCAACCCTTTAATTCCCTGAGTTCCTTTAATTCCCTGTCATATTACATTCTTTGGCTAACAAATAAACGAGGTCAGCAGATATGGTGAAACATTTTTGTTTAGCTTTTAAACTGATAATACAACCAGGCAATACCACGTATATCAGAGAAAGCACAAACACCCTAAACCTCAAGCCGGGCGGCGACCTATAATTTGACAGACCGCGTTCAATGAATTACATTACGGTAAAGACGCCTTCTGTTTCTGTTGTCTTTTCAGTCAAACGTTTTGTTGCATTATATTCCATTTATAATTTCAGAGGATAGAATAACAAATTTAGGTTGCAGTGCGATCGCGGTCTAGGAATGGAGGGATACTGTTGTATCACTGCTAGTTTTTTGCTGTACAATTTCGTCAAGACCTTCGATTGCATATTGCTGAGTTATGTGTATCTGTGAACCTCAGACAGGAGAGGGATGTCAGGGGGTGAAGGAAAACCAAATTGCGTTTTGTAATTTGTCGGAAATGGACGCTGTGGCGCCCTCACCAGATACAATCTTCATCCTAGGACGTCATAGAGACGGTCACGAACTGCAAATCTACACCGCTTATGGGATATGAACAACCTGGGATTTGGGAACTCGTTGTCTCGATGGGAAGATTGATGTTTCAATGTCATGGACACATCAGGTCCTCGCTTTTTCATACTTTCTGGCGTCCATGGGTCTAGAGGTGACTGTCGAATGACACATTTCTGGCAACTTGATGCTTAGTGGTACACATGAGAATATCCTCTGACGATCATCACTGTAGCAAGTATGGTGAGGTCGGTTACAGAATATAAATTTAGATGCTCACAGCCAGGAGCAATATCCCTCCCTTCTTAAATTTATTTTTTCACCGACACAACAGCGCCCTCTGTCGAGATCACCATCTGCAGTGTTTATCCTTCCATGCACTACTTTGCATACAAGCTATTTTAAAGTCTAGTACTTTATGGAAAAAACATTCAGCTTAATAATGAGTTACATAACAATGATCTTCGCACATACCAAAGTGTTTTATTCAAGATCGACCTTTAGTTGACTGCCTGTCACGTTCCTCAGGCAACTTTAACTGGTTCTGTTACGCTCTACAAGTAGGTGTCGCTGCTAACAGTACAGATGCAGTCCCAAACGTAAAGTATTCACAAATGTACATTGATGGGTGGTAACTAGGGCTGGGTATCGGTACAGCATACCGGTACAAAACCGGTTTTTCTTATTGGACCGGTCCAGAAAAACCGGACCTGAAAAAATTAGGTGAACCGGATGTTGGACCGATTAGAAAATTAACATATTATTTTATAAGGCATTCATACGTTTTGGCGCTTGCAGTTGGAAGAAAATGACAAGAGTGAAGTAGAGTAGAGTTTATAGTAATTTCTACCAATGTTTACAGTCAATCGTACAGGTGCAGTTAGCGTTGTAGTATTTTAAAACGCCAGTGTTATGTCTAATACTCCACTAAACAGATTTCTTTGTAGTGAAATGGACCATTGGTATGAGTCATACTGAATCAGGTCCAGGTTCAGGTCCGGACCTGGACCTGATCCTCTGGACCTGAACTGGACCTGGACCTGAATTTTCTGTACCGGTGTGACAGCGTTCTCGCCCCCC
>NC_049990.1:11109073-11113306 GCF_000003815.2 Branchiostoma floridae | reverse complement strand
GCCCTGAATTTTTTGTACCGGTGTGACAGCGTTTTCGCCCCCCCCCCCCCCCGTGATCTCGCCCCCCCCCCCGGGGGCGAAATCACTAGCGATCTCGCCCCCCCGGGGCGAAATCACTAGCGATCTCGCCCTCCCCGGCTAGTGATCTCGCCCCCCTACCTCGCCCCCCTTAAGCGATTTCGCCCCCCCCCAAAAAAAGGGTTTACATGACATTTTAGAAGTTGATTGGTATAAATCACAAAATGTAGTTTCAGAATTATATAAGTACACGAGTTTGATACATAACTCCATTCATAGTATCAATATTAACGTAATTACATGGTAATAAGATAGTTGAACTTGTTTCAGACAAGGAGGGTTTGGTCCCTTGTATTCCCATTATTGCATATACCTGAGTCTTGACATAAGATGTATTTCATTGTATTCACCTGTCCTCAAGCAACCTATATATCTCCAATATGAAGTCTCTACAATGAAGTGACCACAAAAGAACTATGTAATGTCTTCATTAATTATGCAAATATTAGGTATTAATTAGAATAACGCACATTTTGGTATATGCACCTGGCTAAGGGATATCTTCACCTCCAACATGACTGTCTTTTCTAGTATTTAGGAACTGATGCATTTACCCGTGTTTCTTAAGACAGGTACTTTACCAGTGTTTGTGTAGCATTTAGCAACAGCTATATCAACTTGCGCGTAGATAGTGTTTATAACGAGAAACTATTATTCACGTGTGTTTTTGTTAGTGCTTTGGAAATGTTTCCAGCACAAGAAAGAAAACACTGTGACAAATTGAAAACATATAGCTGACGTATTCCGTACCATAGACGGTGTTGATTTATACGTTCGCAGTAGCACTGTTTTATGCCACCTCAGCTGCAAAAATTGTCTTTTTTCATTTCAATGTCATGTTTGCACCGAACAATATAATATTGACTTTCGAGGTATGACATCTTACGGTACGGTAATAAGGTGCCATATAGGTACCAGGTAACACACCATATACGTTACTCCCCAGGTGCAGTATAGTACCAGGTAGCGCACCTGTAATATGTAGTAGCCAGCTGCTCTGGGAGGGGGGGGGGGGCGAAAACGCTAAAGGGGGGCGAAAACGCTAGTGATCGGGGGGGGGGGATTCAATGAGACCGACGGACCTTATGAAACTGTGCACGACCGGTAGTGACATATTTGCGTACGTCTTTGCTCACAAAAATATACAAACACAAAAGCTACCTGTCACACTCTGAAACAAGATCAAGAAGTATTTTCTTCACCCTAAGAACAAATTTCTTTGCGCCTTGTCTAAAGGTTGTGTTTGTAGCAGAATATATGATGCAATTCCAAAAGCTGTTCGATATCAGAAGAAATGTAAACGCAAACACTAAGTCAGAGGGTAAGTCATTATTCGAAAACATTGAGTAAGTGTAAGAGACAATTAACGGTAGCAAGGACACCACGCAAGTCGTAACAACAATCCCGACAGTCATTGCGGGTTTGAATGACGTCACCGGAAATGCTTCTGACGTACGCGGAATCTGGCTAGCGTGTCGTATGGTTCGCGTTTGCCGTCTGGCGATTCGAAGTATCTTAAGATTCAGGAAACACATCGCAAATATCGGAGGGAGCGAGATGGCAAAAAATGCGGTTCCAAAATAAATGTCTGTAAAAATTCCCAGCGTGCATGTCGACATCTTGTAGTTGTAAACAAAGGAGCCCCACCCAAAGAATGGTGTTGCAGAGTACACGGCCGCTACTAGCCAAGACGATGCGATCATAGCTGCGCACCTTTTCCCCGTCATGATTTTGTAATGCTTTACAGGTTTGGCTATCCAAATGTACCTGTCCACACTCAGGTCAAAGAGCAGCAGTACTGATGTTATGATAAGAGTTGTACTGATGAATCCACAGAAGTCACAAGCTGACTTGGTGTACACCCATCTTCCTTCAAGAGCAGGTCTGACCATAAAGGGAAGTCCGAAGAGACCTAGGCTCAGATCTGCACACGCCAGAGCCACCATAAAGCTGTATGTGTGAACAATAACACCATCAAAATAAAATTATCCTACTATGACAGTTTCTATATATTATGCAAATTTCTGTGACCTGTTACTAGTATATCCCCGTCTGGAATATTGACAAACCAGTGTTTTAACTAAAAACATGTAAGCTGTGTCTGTTGCTGTAATTTTACTGTCGTACTCTGTTTCTGTGCATCTGACGTTCCTGTTTACATGTCTGTTGTATACAAATATTCTATGTTTTGTTTGGTGGTGCCTTTGATATTATCCAGTTTGATGTGTACTATATTACACTCATGTTGCAATAAATCATCGAAAAAAAAAATTCCGCTGTAATAAATGTATTCATTTATAGTCACGGTAATATACTGTTATCAAGAACGAATCAGGTCAGAATACTCTTGCTTTGATATTGATTCTGTAACGATTTTTTAACGATTACCCGAAAATTATTAGACAACAATTATCCAGAAAAAAATGTCCAAGTATAAACTGACCTGCCAGTGACGTTCCTTAGATTATTGTTGTAGAGAAGAACACAGATGTTGAAGATGTTACCCAAGACGATGAGAATGATCATGATGGTTAGAGCGGACGCCTTAAATGGCGATGGTACCACGGGATGATCAATGATCATACCTATTGAACTCCCGTTATCACAGGTGTTTTCAGGACAAGGCATTGTTGCGCGTTGTTACGTTAAGGGAAATGATTCAACATAGCATACAGTTTTTGCAACTTAGTAATTTTACATAATACAGTCTGTACGCTGTGTAGTAACAGTTCTATCTAACATTAAGCAATGGAAACGAATGCACATGCAGCATGTGCTTTTCCTAATGCATGGACCATTAACAGTTATTTTTCTCGTTAGCTATTGTTTGATCTGGACGTAAACGTTACGTCAAACAGATGATTAGAGCCATGTACCCGTACTTAACATTTAACCGATGTTTGCATAGGGAGCACGGCATCGGAAAGCCAACATCTAAAAGGTTGATTTATAAATCAAGATGTCAGTTTAAACGCTGTTTGTAGCGTTTTGACAAAAATACAATGATTACTACAGCTTATCGCTGTTTGCATGACATTGTGTAGTAGAGTGAGTTAAACAATGAACACTTGGTTTATTCAAATGCCCTTAGTTTCATAAAGTTACAGACGTATCAAATTATTCTTTTTTTGTAGCATAAAGATTACATTTATGTATCAAACTGATCAGTCATATAGACGTATTATGATGAAGCAGTCCTAATTTTGGCATTCCGCGTTCTGTGCAAACAAACAACTCTTTTTCCTCACTCGGACTGAAAGCAACGTGCTAGATTACCATGTTTACAGATTTCGCAAGAGGTCGTAAGAGATTCGTAAGATGACCTGGTGTGTGGATTGAGTTCTTGCTGCAGTTTATGGGCAAAGCGCCAAGTGGACCATTGGACTATCGAACAAAGAAATTAAAGCCATCTTGTAATGATGTCTATGGTTTAATGTTGTCATGTTATGGTGTAATGATATCAATCTAATCAGATGACACCGATGACTACGAAGGGTTGTTTTGTCTGTGATTTTAGATCATACAGAGAGAGATAAGCGTGAAAATGAATATAAATAATAATAAGGATGCTTAGCATGATCTATAAGTCATAAACTAAATGTTGCACACTATTCGTAAGATAATTTCCCTACGGTACTCAGTTTTTTCATGTAAAAATTTTACACATTTACGTTTACAGCAAGTAAATTTTATGGATGACAGCGCTTATTAATTTTCTTATGATTTCAGTAGAAAAAAAATTGTATACTGCAGGATAGTCAACATGGCAATAAAGTACCAAAATTTACTTGCTTTGGCCTTAGTGGTCTATGGCGAATATTGTAATATTTTGGATCTTGAATTAATCTTTACCAAAATTTACTTGCTTCTACTTTAGTGGTCTATAGCGAATATTGCAATATGTTGGATCTTGAATTAATTTCTCAGGTTTATATTAAGAACTCACTAAACCTACTGGTCGTTATTGCTTCTCTTTCATTGTTATGTTCAGCAGAAGTTAAGAAAACGTATAATTAGCATCATACATAAAGTATACTACCTGGAACACAACTCAAAGAGAACATTCATGTATGTATCTGGGACAGCTCCCAAGTATTAGTGTTATCTAAGATGACTCACAGTCACCCTTTGTGTCAAAACAACTTACTGAATGCT
>NC_049990.1:11106663-11108599 GCF_000003815.2 Branchiostoma floridae | reverse complement strand
AGACCATTATTCATAAAGATCAAACTCTTTCTACGGTTACATTATACCAAGAGATCATGTCAAAAAGCCCCATAACGTTTTCCTTGGTACTGTATTAGATTCTAAGACCAGAACACGCTAGAGAATGAGACCAAATGATTTGATAAGCTTGAAAGGAGCATCCCAAGGTAATCATCAGAGATATCGGATGATCCGGTTGCGGCGACTCCATACTTGGAGGACAAATGGGCATTTCACCACGGCTGATTTCTATCGATTTTATGAAAAGAAGTAATGCGACAAAGTGCTCATACTGACAGAGGCGTGCCCCACTGTGATGAAGCACATGGAAGGAGTATAACCAACAAAGCATTGGGTATGTTTAAAAAACACGTCCACTTTTGTGCCCGTAAACGAAAAATATTAAATTTTGTTTAATTGGTGTTTACTTTGATACTGCCTAACGGATACAGCGTCTAGCTGAACACGTTTCTCCCGTTATGGTATTACGTCCTACGTGTAAGTTGTAAATTGCTGGTAATGCCAGCTGTCAGTTTCTTAATCTTGTACTGCTTGAGGATAAAGCCGTTCAGACCTAACATAGACCATGCCAGCAATTTTCTTACAGAGAAGTCAAAATGGATATTGTTGAGGTATCCTTTTAAGGTACCAAGTTTAAAAAAAACCTGAAGGTGAAGGTAGCCTTATAGCCCTTTTGAGACTGCAGAGGAAGCGGAATATATCCACATTGTGGTATTGAAAGGTGTTAGGGACAATCATCACCTAACGTCTATCTCGTTAGTCAGTTGTAAATTGGTGATAATGCCATCTATCAGTTCCTCCATCTTGTATTGCAAGAGCAACTACATGGTGTAGTGCAATACATGGTGTAGTGCCGTACCTTGTCTTGTGAATAGCACACAATACAGCCCTTGGCTGCCATGCCTTTTAACAGATAAACCAATTTGATTGATTGATTGAGTATTGGTTACGATAACGCAAGCTCAACATAGACCATGCTAGCCATCCCCTCCCAAAAAAAGTCAAAATGAATATTGTTGACTTAGAGGTATCCTTTTGCCGCACCATTTGCAGTCTGAAAAAATCTGAAGGTGAAGGTAGCCTCATAGCCCTTTGAGCCTGCAGGATGAAGTGGATTATCCACTGTGTGGTATTGAAAGGTGTTACGGGCAATCTCCTAACGTCTAACCAGGAACGTCAGGAATCAAACCAATGACCTCTCGTTAGTTAGTGTTAGTTGTAAATTGGTGATAATGCCAGCTGTCAGTTTACAATCTTGTATTGCAAGAGCAACAACATGGTGTAGTCCAATACATGGTGTAGTGTCGTACCTTGTCTTGCGAATAGTGCATAATACAGCCCTTGGCTGCCACGCCTTTTAACAAGTAAACCATTTTGATTGATTGAGTATTGGTTACGATAACGCAAGCTCAACATAGACCATGCCGCCCATTTTCTCACCAAAAAAGTCAAAATGAATATTGTTGACTCAGAGGTATCCTTTCGCCGAACCATTTGCAGTTAAAAAAAAACCTGAAGGTGAAGGTAGCCTCATAGCCTTTTTGAGCCTACATGATGAAGTGGATTATCTACCGTGTGATATGGAAAGGTGTTAAGAGCAATCGCCCAACGTCTAACCATGAACGGCAGGAATCAAACCAATGACCTCTCGATCTTGTGTCCGCTAGCTTAGCCACATATCCATTCGATGCCACAACACATTTGGTATTAGGCATGTATGATTCATATTTCTAAATTACTTCTATTTCGAAGTGACTTTGAAGTGGCTAGAGATGTCGATTCTGCTCAGCAACGGAGGAACATTTAACGCAGGCACGGTCAACCATAGTGTCCCCTAGGCTTTATGTTACGAAAGTTATATACTTCTTTTGATAACAAGCTCAATCTCACTTGATAAAAGCAAAAGCTCGAAATT
>NC_049990.1:11091136-11106563 GCF_000003815.2 Branchiostoma floridae | reverse complement strand
CATGATAACGATCGGAGCCTGTCATGAGACTATGTGTCACGTAACTATCCCCACTTCAAATACGTGAATAGTAAAGAGAAATATATATTCCTGACAGGTTCTGATCGACCTACACTGCTAACGCGACCATACATGCCAGCTACGTCTATCACTCTCACCAAGAAGCGAGAGGAAGTCGAGTGTTCTACAATAGATGATACGCACCTCTGCTTATATAGATTGGTCTTATTGTAACCAAAGTTACATATATGTGATTCTTACCGTGTGACCTGTACTTAGCCCAGTGGGGCAAAAATGTGCAATAAAGGTCTTCATTCATTCATTAATCCGAAACCTGCCATGTCACCGATCTTGTGCACCAGAGAAATGTTACCTGCACCATTCAAATATACCCAAAAGGTGGATAAAGCAACCTTTTGAACATACTTTATACACCTGAACAAGGGAATACTGCCTTGCATAAAAACTAACATAGTCTCGGCCCATGGGGCTGTGTATTCAGTCTCCACTTCTTTGCTGCCCACCACGGGCATTGTTTTTAATCATAAGTCTCTGTGGTGTCCGTGCACAATTTATTTATTTTTTTTATTTATTGATCTTTAGGGTAGTCCCTTCAGTTAACGTAGTAACTGATTTCCACAGGCCCCTATAAACATGTTCGCACATGTTCGCACAACGACGGGTTATACCGCCCCTCACGGGGTGACACACCCGTCCGGGTGAATGATGTAGATCACCATGTGGCTGATACGAGACAGAGGTCGCCAGGCCTCCATCCGGGTGATTTGAAGTGAATCACCAACTTCCGACAGAAGGATTTGCACCAACGCACACCGCACCATCGCACGTGTGGGGGTTCTTTAACGTGCATGGGGTATGGCTCTCCCCATACACGGGACCTCCATTTAACGTCCTATCCGAGGGACGACTCATTTTTCACTTCAGTTAAGTGAGGAAAGTCGTGTAAAGTGCCTTTCCCAAGGGCACAAGACCCACAACCATTTACACAACCATTGTTTTATCCACAACCTACGTTTCGGTGACCGCCTGTCACCTTCTTCAGGGCAACTCTGACTGGTTCACATTGTACTGCAGGACAGGTGTCGCTGCTCAAAGTTCAGATGCGGTTAAGAACGTAAAGAATTGCCATGAAGAAGGTGACAGACGATCAGCGAACGTTGGTTGTGTATGGTTGTGTAAAAAGAGCCTCTTTATTCAATGACGTACCGACCTGATGAAACTATTCACGGGTCTTCCAAAATATACACAACCCAACATGTCTTATGATCCAGATATAGTTATAGCTATATAAGATTGACATTTGTCATTGAATTTCTAAAGAAGCATCTTCATTAGAACTTTCAGCCACTGGCTTAATACATAAGCTTAATACAATCACATTAGACATTTTATGATCATGCACTTAAGAAAGTATAATGTAGATAAAGTAGGTCAATATGATTCAATGATGAAATAATAGAGCCATGAACAGTTTGGAGGATGTTTTTAAAATGCATTAGCAGCATTTTCTGAAGTGTTAATAGCAATAGAAAATAAATCTCATTGAATAGCATACGTATAATTATATAAGTGAGTGAAAGCAAACCCAAAACACTTACATATAAGGAAATAGCAAATATTTTTGACGTCCATCTGATAACTGTATTACTGTGAGAATAGAAAAAAAAGTTATTTCGTAGCTACGTATCGTCACACACTCTCCCCCTATCTCGTCCTTTTATTCCCTCGACTCAGTCATTCAAACACTCTTTTATTAGAAAGCCACAGCCGCTGCATCCGCGCTTTTCATTTCCCTGATTTTATGTGACGTGGCCAATAGGTCCGTGGTTAAGTGTGTAGGGGCCAATAACACCGTTGATGTGCGCTCAATGTAAAAAGGGCCCCATTCCACTAGACGGCGATCGCACTGTGATCTCGATGTGACCAAAGCATATTTGCATAACCCTTTGACGTCATAATTGAAATATTATGCAAAATACATCACAGAAAAGTATGACTAAAAACAAACGCACACACAAAGTGAACAGATCGTGATTTTGTATCGATGAATTCTTTGAGCACAAATCGCAGCACGGTCGTAGTACGGTAGTAGCACGGTCGTAGTAAGGTCACAGTCGAGGGTAAGCCCCTCAAGCCTGGCCTCAATGTACGGAATAGAAAGGTATGAGTACGTGAGTGAAAAACCTTGTTTCCACAAGACAACACAGGCCCCAGTTTAATGAGTGAATGGATTAATGGATGATCAATGTTTTACCGTATACAAAGGAGTAGTCCCTTATGTTGGTCTATGTTGGTCTATAAACGTAGCCACGCCCATATCTAAAGCATTCATTATCATTGCAAATATGTAATTAGATCTAGCATAGTGTCCTTGGAAGTGACATTTACAGTCCCCACTATGGTCGGTTGAACTTGGGATTAATACCTATAAATTTTGCATGTGCATTTGTCATCATTACACTGCAATTACCTGGTGGTACCTGACAACTTCCAGGTATAAGCATAATGAAATTTGAAAATGCTTACGTCATAGGCACGTGGGTGCAAAAACAATACTCTAGTAGCGATAGCTGGTTTTGCAAATTCTTTCAGTTGTCTTTCGAACTTATCTCTATATTGTATAGCACAGCTGTGAGAGATTGTTTTGATGTTATATGCATTACATATATGTTCTAAGTGTGCAACCAGTAATAAATATATCTTTACCATATTCAACCCGGTAATTGTTATACGCTTGCAGGTGAAGCTTGCACAATTTAAAATGTACTATTTTTTATTTTGTTTCAATTGACCTTGGTTCATCTGTTATAATCAAAATCAAATCCATTATTAACTTGAATGTATTAAACTGCATGCTTTATGTTGGATAACAAGAAAAATGTCACCACCTGCCCAATTTCTGTTTCTTATGATGAAATGACAGAAGTATGTATTTTACCTCACGTCTACTACCTTAGGTAATTATAACATGTCATGATTAATATTAAATAAACTGATTTTCCAGCCCAGTGTTTTTTTATTTTACCACCATAAGTGCTAGAAATTTCCTTTCGATCCTCTGTTGTCTTAAAAATCAGAACACAAATATTGATAACATAGGGAAACTTCGTGGTTCAATGACCGCAATCGTTATCATTCAGTTTTTTTCCAATACAAACGTATAAACATTGGTATAACTATCATACGTTTATGATATTTATATGATATGACTTTTTGTTAGTATTCATCAAAAGAAGGCAACATTAGTCATTGAATTTGAATTTGAATTTGATCTGTACATTTGTGTTGGAAGAAAGTTTAGCATTGTACTATAACTATCATACTTCAGGAACAAATAAGTTCTGACCTGACCTGACGATTGTTTATTGGCATAGAAATATGTTCACATATAAGATTCTTGACTGGTATATTTCAACCTTTCGTACGTGTTCAATGGCTTAAACCTTGCTTCTCATATTTAAATGATAATCGTTATTGCATATTATCATATAGCCAGGGGACGTGGGCCAATCAGAAGGCCCCATTTCATGCTGGTTATGACGCCGTAACAGCCATGCATTAAATTTTTGATTATCACGTATGTGATAATGACGCTGGCCAATCAGAATGAGATATCCAGGAATGGTCCATCTGCCAAGATAGGGGAATAAGTACAGGCATGGCAGGGGGGATGGCTCCCTCTATTAACATCGGTAGTGCGTGTTTCTTTGTTCAAAGAAAACATTTGCTGTCTTAAAACAACATTAAATATCCTATAATATTTCAACCAATAAGATCTATTTCAAGATATGTCCAATTTAAACTGAAAAATGAAAATAAAATCATTTGCACCCCCCGCGCTTTCAAGTTAAACGGTCCGCAGACGATAATGACACAGCGGTCCGCCGTTTTGAACGTCACGAAATGGATGACCAGAACCTACCGTTCTTTGGAGAAGACTTATCTCAGTTTGTTATGAATGAAATTCTCCAGACTTGTCAGCCACAGCAAGCACAGGAAATGCCACAGCCTCAGGAAAGCCGGCAAAGGTTTTCGGCGCTGGACAGTAACGAGCTGGGCAAACTCGAGCACGGCAGGGTTGAGAAGTGCACGGAAAGGCCAACAGTTTGGGGAGTGAAGCTTTGTAGGGACAACTTTGTTGTATGAATCGACTTTGTTATTTAAAGCCTTCAAACTGTATTTATTGAATGTACTGAATAAAGGATGTATGTATTATAGAGGAATTTGTGGCTTAAATGGGTCAGTTTGGGTAGGCTATATGATAATAGCGTTAATGACCCGCCTGTTCCTCGGTATATATGGTGTCATAACGCCTGGTCCTTTGCTATGACCACCTCATAAAACCACCTCGTTCGCTTCGCTCACTCGGTGGTTTTATTCGGTGGTTATAGCAAAGGACCAGGCGTTATGACACCATATTCACCTCGGGGCGAGTCATTAACCCTTAATTCATCCCCGAGGGCTAAATTCACAAAAGGACCACATATGGTCTTATGGATGCAGAGGGAAAAACTAAACTTAAAGCTTGAATGACTCATATAAGACTTTGGCGCCTGAAGGATGCGTCTATATCACGTACGCGTAGTTTGTATGATATCTGAATGCAAAGTCAATATTTCAGCCCACTGACAAGTGAAAAGACTGACAGCAGTTCACTTGGGTCACCCACAAAATTACATATAGATATTTAACAATTATGAAGTAGACGTAAAGATATCGGACTGCAGCACCATTTTGGCAATGTTACAACTTGGCAAACTATAAGAGTGTCTAGATAATTCAATTTCCATTATGTAGTAATAAATCTTGCTAAAGTATATAAATGAATCTTTTGGCACCATTTGATGGGATTATCCGAATCATGCAATGCTATTGATAACAGAATAAAGGGAACGCCTATCAATATCCCCAAATATTTATATACAGATTAATCCTGTCAATAGTTCCAATTTGTTTTACTGACATCCTGACAATATTTTCCAAAAGTTTTATTGACAGAAACTCGCAGTCGATATATCTAGAAGCCAAACACCCGAGCTTCAGGGACTGAACAATATTTGGGTACTGTAAATGCAGAAACTTTCGCGGTGGTTTAATGTTCGCGGTTTTCGTGGTGACCGCTTCACCACGAACTTAAAACCACTGCGAACATTTTTCCATGGCAGTAAGAGACTACAGTGCATGGTGCTACCGCGAAATTAAAACCACCGCGAAGAGTCTTTATTCCCGCTACCGCGAAATTAAATCCCCGCGAACTTAAATGCTTTTACAGTATATCACTCATTGAACTCACAATGTCACAATAATATTTTCTGTTGATTGTACTCGTATTCCAAGAACACATACTTCCTATATTTACCTCCATAAAAATTGAGTTATGGTTCTTGGTGTGTCTGTCTGTCTGTGTGTATGTGTGTGTGTTTGTGTATCCGGATATTTGTGATCACCATAACTTTAGAGCCTCTGGATGGATTTTAATGATATTCGATATATGGGTAAGTGTTGCAAAGATGAAGGTCAGGATCGATTGGGGGCCCCCTGGTGTGTGATTTTGGTACTGCAGTAGAACTTCGATTTTTTATATCTTTGACCTGGGCATGCTATGGTCTTGATTTTTTTGGTGGCAGATAGCTTGTGATGTAAGGAAGATGTGGTGTGCGTTTGGGCCACCTAGCGGCTTGCTCTGGAACTGCAAGGGCAATTTTGTCAAAATCTTCCAAGGAGCATAACGGAGAATGATGGATTTCCATGATAATTTTTTGCTTAGCATTGCTCTCACGGTTAGCTGACAACAGATCTGTCCATGTTCTTGGTTTATCGCCCTGAGCCCCAGTCACCAAACGACATCTTATCGACCACCAATCTTCTCCCGACTAAAAGCTGCCCTTTCCTCATGCCAATCAGATAAGATGGGACCAGGGTCTTGCAATTTTCAAGGTAGATAACTCATATTGGACAAAAGGACGAGCTTAAAGAACTGGACGTACGCAGTGTTGACAATCGGTGTAGCATTTGAAGGGATGTATTTTTGGTGATTTCTTCAGGGATTTGTTTTCATTAAGGTATGATTAGAAAATTGTTTGCTGTCTAAAACGAGGAGGACATAATTCATTGTCGTTAATAAAGAAAATCTAGGTTCAAATGAATGAGATTCAATAAAGTAATTATAACTCTACAACCAGAGGTTGATTAAGTATATCACTCGACTGCGGCACGTTCGCGGCGTTGCTGCGTTCTATAAGTTTGATTTTTGTTACCCGTATTACTTTACAATGGAACATCACGCAAAACAAACGACTAAAAGACGACAAAACACAAAGCGTAAAAAATATCTTATTTTTGTACCGTTCTTGTCGAGTTTTGTATTTTGCAGACATGCCTATGCGGTTAACACGTTGTAACAGATGAGTATAGCAGTTAATAGGGCTGGGTATCGGTTAGTCTTGTAGGATTTAAAAACACCAGTGGGAGCCAAATACTAGACAAAACAGATTTCTTTGTAGCAAAATGGACCATTGTTTTGAGTATCGTCCATTCACAAGATGCCACATACTGAATCAGGTCCAGGTTCAGGTCCGTACCTGGACCTGATCCTCTGGACCTGGACCGGAATTTTCTGTACCGGTACCCACCCCTAGTAGTGACCGTACACAGCCTATTGCCCTGTTTTTCTTTGCATTCAACCGTTAAGACAAATGGGTCGATACCCCCAATATCTCGATCAACCCCGCAAACGTTATGGATGAGCCGTTATTTTTCTACGGTGTACAGAATTACCTTCACGCCAACAGCACCTGAGGCCCCACCCACGGGTCACTGAACTCCTGATACCGAACGCGGTGGCCCTCACCGAGATTTTACCACAGGGTCAAGCCCTGACTTTTACACAAGAGTGTTATATCAAAGTCTTCAAGATGAAATTACTCGCAACTATCTCTGTACAAATGCCAACTCATTTGGTGGGTAATTCGTGAGATGGGTTTGAATGTAAGATCGTTTTTTGGGTGTATTTTATGTTACAGCATTCATTTTTGTCGTAAGATATAGCTATCCATCTGTCTAACTATAATTTACTATTGAGAGGTCAAATGGGCTAATACATTTAGATATTTCAAAATAGAAATGCTACAAAGTTACATTTGGTGGAAAATAAGATCAGCTTCTGTACGTGTATACTATGTTACAGCATTCTTGTATTGCAAAATATAGCCATCTAGCTATGTATAGTTTATTATTTGGGAGTGAGAAAAGTGATAATTTTACTTATCAACGCAAAATACATGAACAAACAATGCTTTATCTATACGGCACATATACGGACGTTTAAAGGTTATGTAAAGATATCACATGTATTGAATTTACCTTAACGAATACGGAAAGGTTACGGAAAATTAAAACAATTGTTTCCATGGCCTTTACAATACCGTAAACTCTGCGAAAATATTTCCCACCTTTAGGTTATATTTACGTATTCCGGAAAGTTTAAATATTCGTTTTCGTGTTGTGTATCATTTATTGTATCACCAGCTATATAGGCTAGATCGATGTAGTATTGGATATAGATTTTACGATTGACTTCACTGCTATTTCGTTACGAAAGGTCTTATAGAGGGAGATTATGGCACTCATAAGTATGAATAATGTACCGCTCATATGTGCCATTCACAGTTTATCACCACCTGCACTATTATAAACCCCCGTAAATAACGGCTAATGCCATCCCTTTAATATGGTCATTTCACGTTTTATTGTATTTCATCCATTCCAGATAAATCGATGGAAGGAGGCCGAATATAGTGATTTTCGCAGAACATTGATGCTTTTGTTTGCATTTTTCTTAGTAAACTTGTTGGATTATTCTTTGGGTATAATGGATTACAAAAACGGTCTAAAGTAAATGATATATTCCTTTGTATGTAATGTAGAGGAACGGGGGGATTCATTGTGTTATACTAGTAGACATTGTTTAAGGATATGTAGTACACTGATGTATAAAGGCATATATTTTCTATTGAGGCGTATTGCTTTGCTTCAATAGCAGCCCGTGTCAACGAGTTACTTGTTATGATAAAAACGTATGGATTATTATACTTTTTCTTATTGTTACAGAACGTAACATTAAACCCTTCTTAAAACTTTCCGCAAAGCATGCGAAAAGATGCAGGGGTAAAGAGCATTCATAATTATATGCATGCTTCACGGTTCCTTTACGTCTACTTAAAGATCAGATTTCGTACAGTAGAACTTGCACGGTCCAGGACCTAACTTGGCGGATCGGGAAAATTCCATACGCCTCAGCAGATGTGTACCATTCCAAATAATATTCCCACAGCACCACACCTAACAACCCACACCGCATTCCTAATCCCACACCATATGGAAGTCAACGCGTGAGATAAAAACAATGTAGCCCATCTGAACGGAAAGGGTCGTTTTAATTAACTGTGAGCCAGCTAGCGGCGGAACCGACAGGACCTCATCTGCAGTGAAGTCCCGTGAAAGTGGACCGTATGAGAGGTCATGCGATGGGTCGGCAGCGCTGGTGCCTTCAGGTGTATGAGTGATAGGACCGGAGAACAGTGTTGATGGCATCGAGGGCGATTCAAAGCTGAAACGACCATTAGTATCATGGAGAGTGCACTGTAGCCCCCGCTTTTTCAAAGTTGGGCGTATTACTGGCAATTTGAGAAGCTTTTCAGAATGGAAGGCACTGAGATTCTAACATTGGCACTGTACTTACGCATTGCATTCACATTGGGAGAATATTTCCTATGACACGGCATAAAGGTACAGGGAGTAAAAGCTGGTAATACCCCCTAGGACGGCGCTCTCGCCGCGCTGTCTCTGCGACCTCAAATTTGATATATCGCTAAACGGATTGTATAGAAAAGAATTGAATCTTTTTTACACTTTCTGTGTGTTGTTGTCTTCTCAATCACACTTTTACGTTTTGCACGATGTACCCAGTGTGAAAGTGAAGGTTACACATATCCTATTTAGGTCGCAGTGAGAGCGCAGTGCGATCACCGTCTAGTGGAAAGGGGGCCAAAAGGCACGCGGTGTTACAATTACCCTGCAGAGAAATCGCCACAGGCAACACTACAGATCGATATAAGCCCAATCAGCTTGATTACAGTGACAGTGCACACTTAATGAAATTGGTTAGCCTGTTCAAACGGACCAAGCCCTCTGTGGACAGGCTATAAATTATCTCCTGCTGTGAAGCTTCACGACTCTGTCGTTTGTAATTTCCGACGTGGTTGTCGTCAGATATAAAAGTAATCTGTTTACGTGATACGTGAATAGAAAGGAGCTGCTTATTTGGTTGTTAGATCGTATATTTCTTCACAATCAGTCCTTCACAACACGGAAAGTGTGCCACAGTGAGGACGCGTGGACTCTTCGCGTGTCCTGTTGTGTGCACAGGTTTTCCACGTTGGGCACACGGGAACAGGCAGCCCGTGGAAACCCGTGCCCACGGTGAGGACACACCAGGTTTCAACATCGTGCACGAAGTTGGTAACTCGTGGAAGTCTGCCTATTTGTGTAGTGCCCTTCGCAAAAAGGCTATGTCTCTGGTGCCGTTTGCATGTGTTTGTCTGTGGGCTGCATAACTCCACTTTAAATGGATTCTTATAACATTAGGAAGTGGGCAATGGCCGGGGATACAAGTGTGATAATGGACCTCCTAGCGGCTCTTTCTGGTACTGATTCCAGTGTTGAATATCTCGTGTTCTGAACCTGCTATGGTGATGAGTTTCTAGTGATACATGTAGCTCTTGGGACAAAGAGTAAGTGGTGTTGGTCCTGGCTACCTAGTTGGTCGGTTTTATTTCAGGCTTTGAACGCCTGAGAACGGTTAAAAAAATGGTTGACGGGTGTTTACGATTTCAGGCTCGTCCTTTGTTGGTTCATTCAATGTTTGCCTTCATCATATAGCACCTTGTAGTTGGTGAATTACCAAAACTATTTACCGATAACACTGCTTGTTCCAACAGACTAACCCCCAACCTGATAGTGCTTGCTCTCGAATGGGTGAGGGGAAGCCAAGAGTAGTGTGTCGAATCATCAATGACAGAGTCGTCGATATTCGTCAGCATTGAACATTCAAGGGTATTCAAAACGTCTCCTGCGATTTCATAGATGCCTTTCAAGAAGAGACACTTAGGTCAAATGTCACAGGGATTTTTCAAAGCTTCAGTGACCTATTAAGGCACGGTCACATAGGTCGTACGATCGTCGTACGATTTTGATGCCCTAGGATTGTCAAGTAGGCCGTGACAGCATTGTGTGTTGACAGTTGAACTTTGCAGAAGACGTACATTTTTGTCCTCTAAAATGCCCGAAGTTAGCGATATTACGACGATCGCACGACCTATGTAACCCCTTAGATAATTACGACTGGTACGAAAGTAGTAAAGTATCCTGTGTTCTTTTACAGCCGATCCTTAAAACGTATGTTCACACTTTAAGTGAGCGTAGTCAGTAGCATTTAGTGATTTATTAGGAATTCAGAACACGGACGGGCCTGACAATTGCTTATATGTATGCGCCCGGCGTCACCTTAAATTAAATGTCACTGAACTCCGTGTGGCATTTAGATTTCATTTTGCTGTAAAGGTGCCTTGTTTCTCATTGATCTAACATGTAGGTGTCTATTGACTATATGATTTATGAGCAAATATATGTATACTGCGTTTACACATTATCAATGGCGTGGGCTCTCTTTGTACATAGTTTTGGATCACATTGAACTTAGCAAACAGATTTAATGATGTGGAGTTTTTGTTTGTTTGAACCTCTGTTTATTTATAAAAGCTCAAACCGGCTTGCAGGCCACGTTTTATTGAGGTCATGAGGGAAGAGGCAAGGGTCAGGCAAAGTATATTGTTTAATGCTTGTAGGATTAATATCAATAGGATTAATATCAATTAATAATCTTTATAACGATTTTTGCAGCATAATCCTTACATATTTGTCCTCTGCCTTTGGCTCTCATTAAACCTGAAGCATGTATTTGCAACCCAAGCTGAATATAAAGGTTTAACATCAATACAGCAGGAACCTTAAGTACTCAGCTGCTAACGATGAATATGTCGGAGAAAATCATCCGACTCGCTGTAAGGCGATGTAGGTTGCACGGGATGTCAGTCAATGCCGCGAGCAAAATCCTTCTTTCGATCCGAGTAAAGGTTTAATATTAATGCTAGCATTCTAAGGATTTGTCTTACTTGAGTTCGTAATTTAGTTGGGTTTGCGATAAGCTTGGAGTAGTCTTACATTGCGACGGACAAGGGGTTAGTATTTGTTAGACATGGACAAATACAACATTAAAGGGTCCAAGGCCTGCTCTGCACAGCGGCCACCCCTGAGCGTACAAGTATCCATGGGCACTTTGGCACAGCCGATCTATGAATGTTACGAATGGATAGTGCCTTTCATTAATGATATGGCGTCGTTATTTTCATATCGCACACACATCCATACACGCCCTAACCAATTTCTTGGGAAGCAATTCTCGAAGAATATACGACCAATAGAAGTGAGACGTTAGTAGTTGGCATTTTGCCCTCTGATGTGGCCAGAACCTCCATAAACCACGAATGCCTGGCTCCGGAAATTAAGCCCTCAACACATTCCCAGCAACAGCCAAATTAAGAAGCTGTCATCTCATCAAAGAAGCACTATCAATATCTCCGCAAAAAAGATGATACGCTCTCCGCTTTCAGGTCAACAACTTGGCCAGCCGAATGAACCGGAAATCTTCACGGGCAGATCCACATGGACTCACGTACCTGACCAGGATACGGTCGCAACTTCCCTGAATTCGGGAAACAAAAATTTATGCAAACATTCTAGAAGCATCTTCTAGAAGCATACCGGCTCAAAACCAATTACTTCTTATTGAGACAGATTGTAAAGGAACGAAAATTAAGAGTTGCAGGCAGGGATGTCAGATTCCCCGAGTGATCCATCTGTGCGATGGAAGCCATAAAACATCCAGCCAAGCGAACCCGCGGCAGCTGTTCCCGCGATGTGTGCTCTGTAACGGGACTCTCTGCAATATTCGCCAGAGGCATGGAAACGATTCACTCGTTTTACTCAGCGTTATTGGTGTTGTCAAGTAGAAAATGCGTTACGCGGTGAGCAAATGCAGGCACGTTGTACGTGTTATTTTTCTTGTTCTTTTCATCCCAGATTAGCCTCGTTCAAAATTTTCCAGACAAATCACTTGGAACAGTTGATGAAACGCACGCAATGATTTATCACCCGGTTCCATAGAATAGACCTTCTGTCTGGTAATAAAGAGACATTACCATTATAAATCATATTTATCCTTTGCGGCGATAGACCATGCTCTTTGCTTTTACTGCCGGTGTATAAAAGTGATTCGGTCAGCACATCTTCTGAAAGGCAGTTATATAGTACAGTGCTTAGGTACCTAGCTCTGTAATAGTAACAGATGGAATACTAGAAAGGCCGACATTTGCTTGGGTGCAAATACAGCATATTTCAGCCATACCCATTCCCACGCAACATTGGACTGTTCCAAGTCACCCCTGCGCAAAAGTGCAATATTTCAACTGTAAGTTATCCCCAAAAGAGAACTAATATTGTGAATTGATTCCAGGTCAAAACAGATCTAGAGCTTGCCCAATATGAACCGGGCCCATATGGAAGAATATAATCTTCCACAGGAGCGCCTATGCATAACTGATTGGCTTTTAGAATTGCGGCAGCTCCTATTTTTCCGAGAGTGAAAAAAACGCATCTTCCATTCAGAAGATTTTCATCATGAAATTACATGACGCCATTCAACAATTTCCACTTCGATAACTAGGTCTAAGTACCGTCATAATCTCCTTGTGATGTGGGTACATTTATTATTGCATTGAACTTTTTTTAATCAAGTAGGGCATACGTTTTAATAATTGTCAAGCAGGTGAAGGTGTTGTGTAGTAGGAGTGTGTTGTTGTTGTGTTTTTTTTTTCAAGCTAAAAACTTCAATCTTCTTCTTGTTTTGTATGAGCCATTACATAAACGGAGACGTCTCGAATTTTTACAAGAATTTTACCACCCTGTCGCTTCATTTCTTTTCTGAAAAATCCCAGGACCAACAAGTTAACTTGATTTGGCTTTATCTATATATTTCATTTTCCTTCGAATTCTTTGTTAAGTATATGCCCTGCATACCACTGTTAAATTGTTTTACTTTGTATGCAATCAGCCATCGGACGTAATCTTGTCTGAGTGTTGTAATTTCCTGCTCGTAGCGTGCGAGACCTGGAGGATAGGAGTTTCTATACCTTGTTCGGGGGTTTCTTTTCGGAGGTCAGTGGTGATACTCTGGTACTAAGAGTGTTTTATTGGGCTCAAGCTCTGGCAGTTTAAAGTTACTAACAATTTGAATGTACAAAGTTTACGTCAAAATAGAACAACAACAACACTAACGTTAGAAGTACCTACATTTGTTTGGAAAAAAATACATGCATTCTCGCCACTGTCAAACTTACGTATCAAAACTAAACGCAAACTGTCCAATTTTCCCGCGTTTTCTGCCAAGTAACATTTTCTCGATTGTCTCAACTAACCCCCAAAGTCAAATATGCCAAAAATGATTGATAGTGCCATGCGGAATGTTGGTAAATTCATCGACACAGACTTGTATTCTGATGTTCAATGCACGCGTACCGTCCGCTACCGCTCAAATGACCCTGTCTGAACTCCAAATCCTCGCAAACTACAATTTCAAACCGGGCACAGGGTAACATATGGCCACTGTAAGGCTGTAATATGCATCTGTTTGTGTATAAACGGGATTGCAAGGCCCAGCTTATGAATATTAACTACCATTCGCCTTTCTCGTCGCTGATTGGCTGGCGTCCATAAAGTAATTAACTCTCGCTCTCCCCAGACCGCTGGCACCTGGCACCTGTGGGCTCTGGGGTCACGGGAGTTCACGGGAGAAGGCCGAAAGAAAACCAATTTCCCCTCAGAAAAGTGCAGAAATTAATAATTTGAAATTGGTCCATGCCAAAAATTTTACTTGGATCATTTTACCAACTATCTAATGCCTATCTACACCAAATTTAAGGTCATTCCATTGTAATTCAATGGTACAGGGGGTCAAAATATACCGTTGTGGTCAAAACGTGACCTTTAAACTTCAATAAAATCATTTTAGAGGCAGATATGTAAAAAATGAGAAAAAAGCACCCCGGTATTGACCCACTCTACTCTTGTGCCAAATTTCAGGTCATTCGGTCCCGGAACGACGGAGATGATTCGATTTGAAGATTTGACAGGAGAAAGAAAGAAAGAAAGAAACATTACGAATACTAGAAAGGCCGACATTTGCTTGGGTGCAAATACAGCATATTTCAGCCATACCCATTCCCACGCAACATTGGACTGTTCCAAGTCACCCCTGCGCAAAAGTGCAATATTTAAACTGTAAGTTATCCCCAAAAGAGAACTAATATTGTGAATTGATTCCAGGTCAAAACAGAGCTTGCCCAATATGAACCGGGCCCATATGGAAGAATATAATCTTCCACAGGAGCGCCTATGCATAACTGATTGGCTTTTAGAATTGCGGCAGCTCCTATTTTTCCGAGAGTAAAAAAAAACGCATCTTCGATTCAGAAGATTTTCATCATGAAATTACATGACGCCATTCAACAATTTCCACTTCGATAACTAGGTCTAAGTACCGTCATAATCTCTTTGTGATGTGGGTACATTTATTATTGCATTGAACTTTTTTCTTAATCAAGTAGGGCATACGTTTTAATAATCGTCAAGCAGGTGCAAGTGTTGTGTAGTAGGAGTGTGTTGTTGTTGTTGTTGTTTTTTTCAAGCTAAAAACTTCAATCTTCTTGTTTTGTATGAGCATAAACGGAGACGTCTCGAATTTTTAGAAGAATTTTACCACCCTGTCGCTTCTTTTCTTTTCTGAAAAATCCCAGGACCAACAAGTTAACTTGATTTGGCTTTATCTATATATTTCATTTTCCTTCGAATTCTTTGTTAAGTATATGCCCTGCATACCACTGTTAAAGTGTTTTACTTTGTATGCAATCAGCCATCGGACGTAATCTTGTCTGAGTGTTGTAATTTCCTGCTCGTAGCGTGCGAGACCTAGAGGATAGGAGTTTCTACCTTGTTCGGGGGTTTCTTTTCGGAGGTCAGTGGTGATACTCTGGTACTAAGAGTTTTTTATTGGGCTCAAACTCTGGCAGTTTAAAGTTACTTACAATTTGAATGTACAAAGTTTACGTCAAAAAAGAACAACAACAACACTAACGTTAGAAGTACCTACATTTGTTTGGGAAAAAATACATGCATTCTCGCCACTGTCAAACTTACGTATCAAAACTAAACGCAAACTGTCCAATTTTCCCGC